>NC_057806.1:227243381-227438267 GCF_018294505.1 Triticum aestivum | reverse complement strand
GCGGCGGCGGCGGGGGGCGCGATTAGGGTTAGGGTTTGGGGCGGCGGTGGGCTTCGGCTGCGGCTGGGCCTCGGTGGCTCGGGTGGCGCGGCTTATAAAGCCCCCCCCCCCCTGGGCGGAGTCCCGCGCGGGTACGGCCCGGAGTCCCGCGCGGGTACGGCCCGGAGTCGGTTTGACTCTTTTTTTTAAATAATTCCGACGTGCAAAAAAGAAAGAAAAGAAATACTAAACGGACTCCAAAAATCCCGAAATAAATTTTTCCCGTCCTCTAAAAATAAGCCAGACAAGGTGAACATTTACTTAGGCCTAAAATGCAATTTTGGAAAACGCATATTTTCCTAATTCAAATAAAATAGCGATAAAACTCCGAACAAAAATCTTATTTGATTTTAATATTAAATCTTCGATATTTCTTTATTTTGAGGAAGTCATTTTATCCTCTCCCTTTTATTTTTATAAAAGAAATAATTGAAGAGAAAATAATTAGAATCAAATGATCCTCTTTTCAAAATTTGAGAAAAACTCAAATATGAAAATAACGAAATTCCCAACTCTCTCCGTGGGTCCTTGAGTTGCGTAGAATTTCTAGGATCTAGCCAAAATGCAATAAAATATGATATGCAATGATGATCTAATGTATAACATTCCAAATTGAAAATTTGGGATGTTACAAACCTACCCCTCTTAAGATGAATCTCGCCCTCGAGATTCGAGTTGGCTAGAAAATAGGTGTGGGTGATCCTTCCGTTGGTCTTCCTCTCGTTCCCAGGTGGCTTCATGTGACACCCCGAGACCGATGCGCCAGGTGTCTTCCAGTTATTCACCGTCGTTGCCATGTCATTCGCTTGTGTGTTGCATTTTATCATGTCATCGTGTGCATTGCATCATCATGTTTTCAAAACTTGCATCTGTCCGGGTTTCTCCAGTTCCGTCCGTTGTCCGTTTTGAGCCTAGTCACACTTGCACGCGCCCGTGGCACGTCCGAAATATTATTTTATAAGCGGCCGGAAAATGTTCTCGGAATGGGATGAAAGTTGGCATGCGGTGTTGTTATGTTGTAGGTAGGCCGCCTGCCAAGTTTCATCGCATTCGGAGTTCGTTTGGTGCCCCAACGGATAACTATAGCGGCAGTATAGCCGGTCTAACGTCGGACGTTTTCGGTCTCCGAGAAACTATTGCCGATCTTTCCCTCTCTTTCCTCACTAGACCGTCTACACAGTCCACTACTTACCATCAGGCCCAACCTAACCTCTCTCGTCAGCCCACGGCCCTCCTCGCGCACGTCCGAAAACTGTCCCGAACCCGACCCGGATAGTCATCATCGTTGGGTCCGGAACATCCCCAAAAATCTACAAAACATCACCGTTTTCTTATTTGGACTCCCTAAGCTATTTATTTCTTGACCGTCCGATTCCGATCAGAGGGACCGAGTAGCCCCTCTGATCCACGCGATGTATATAACAGTCCAACCCTAGCCTGTCCAATCTCCACCAAATCCCCACGCCGCCGCCACTCTCTCCCTGGGTTTCAGCGCCGAGCCAACCACCATCTCTCTCAGATCCACTTGGCCAGATCCATTCCAGCCCATAGCTTCCCTTCTCCACCCTCGGATGAAGATCCAAGGGATCTCCTTGCGCCAGCCAGGGCCTTCCCGCAGCTTCCCTCGCTCTGGATCGGGCTCCCGATCTCCCGAGCACCTCACCGCATCGCGCCGGCCGGCCGCCCACGTCCCGAGGCCAGGCGCCCTGCGCCTGCAACCCTCGCCCGAGCCGGCGACCTCCAGCAGCTCCTCCCCGTCGTCCTTGCGGTGCCTCCAGGACCCTCCCGAGCCCTGCCTCATTCCCACCATCCCCGCAGCCCTCCTCTCGCGCCGCCACCTCCGTCTGGCCGGATTAGCCAGCCGCCGTCCGGCGAGACGACCAACCAGGACCGGCCTAGCCTCGCCCCGCTCCTCTCCTTCCTCTCTGTCTTCCTCATCTCTCTCTCAACTCTATGTTTGTCTCTGTACCAGGGAGCCAAGGCCCCTCCATGGATGCTTCATGTTGCCGCCACCGGGAACCGCTCCGCCCCTCGCCGGACCCTGCTCGCCGGTGTCCCGTCCTCGCCTCTGCTTCGAACACACACGCGCGCTAAGTCCCTTCGCTGCTCCATCGCCGTTGCCAAGCCCCTGCCCTGCCTCTCCTTCTTTCGAACCAGGGAAGAGGATGAGCACCCCTGCGTTCACTTCTTGTCGCGAAGCTCCAGCCGGCCTCGTCCCGATTCCAAGCCCAGCGCCTCCCCAGCCCACTTGCACAGCCTCCCAAGGCCCATGCCAGAACCGGCCTACCGAGCCGGCCCACTCCTACACTGAACCAGGCCAAAGCCCATGGGTGAGGCCACCCCCAGCGCCCCACCTTTTTTTCCTGCTGTTGGGCCAGCCAGTTTCGGCCTGTTTAGTTTTTTACAGATCTGCAATTTCCTATTTAACCAGTGTTTGGCAGTTTTACAGATTAGCCCCCTTACTTCATTCTTTTAATAACTCACAAATGGTGCATCGGGTTAAAATGTTTTATATATGAAAAATGCTTAGAATTATGTGTAGATTAATAATATGCCATTTTAATTCATGTTTAAAATGTTTAAACTGTTGTTTGCATTAATTTTCTTAAATAACATGCTAAAATGATTTATTTCATAACTTAATAACCGCAGTTCCAAACTTAACAAACCTTATATGTAAATGGGGTAGAAAAATGCATAGAGTAACATGGTGACCTTACTTTGCATGTTTAACAACTCTAAAATATGGTTTAGGGCAGAACAGTACCATAACCAAAAATATGCACATGAGGATGTTCCGGACTTGTTGCTTGTTGTTCCGGCCTCATTTAAACTTGCCTAGATAGGTAGTTTTGTTGTGCTTCACCCCTTGCCATGTTAATCAACGTTTAATATTGTTGAGTACATAAATGATAGAGAACTAAATAAGTCACGTGGTGTTTCGTCAATATGCAACGGAGTTGCATATTGAGCTCGACTTAATTTGTAGGATTGTTTGTGCACTTTTCCATGCCATGCTTCATTAAACCGGTCATGCATCATACTTGGTTGTGCATCATGCCATGCTTATGTGAAGGTTGTTTACTATGTTGTTTGCTTTTTTCTGGTGTTGCTTCTTCGGGTTAGT
Source organism: Triticum aestivum (assembly GCF_018294505.1). NCBI lineage: Eukaryota > Viridiplantae > Streptophyta > Magnoliopsida > Poales > Poaceae > Triticum > Triticum aestivum. The sequence continues at coordinate 227,435,101 of NC_057806.1, read as the reverse complement.
TCCGATAACGTCGCGTTTGTGAGGATCCGTTCGACTTCGTCCGTTTGTCTTCTTCATGGACTCGTTCCTCTTACTTGCGGGATCTCAGGCAAGATGACCATACCCTCGAAATCACTTCTATCTTTGCTTGCTAGTTGTTTGCTCTATTGCTATGCCGCGATACCTACCACTTGCTATATCATGCCTCCCATATTGCCATGTCAAGCCTCTAACCCTCCTTTCCTAGCAAACCGTTGTTTGGCTATGTTACCGCTTTGCTCACCCCTCTTATAGCGTTGCTAGTTGAAGGTGAAGATGAAGTTTGTTCCATGTTGGAACATGGATATTGTTAGGATATCATTATTATATCTTATTTACTTTAATGCATCTATATACTTGGTAAAGGGTGGAAGGTGAAAGTGCAACTATCCCTAGGTGGTTTTGGTAATTCATAACAACATATAGCTCATTGAGCTAATACTATTCCAAGATAATTATTTCAGGAAAGCTCAATGATTGGCATGGCATGGATGTGAAAGTGGAACCCTCAAAATGCTAAGGAAAATGGATTGGCCCAAGCTCAAAAGCTCAAGACTCTTCATTTTATATTTTAGTGATCCAAGATCACATTGAGTCCATAAGAAAAGCCAATACTATTAAGGAGGGATGAGGTGTTGCTTAATGAACCTCTTGCTTCATGTGCTTAGTGATATGATCCAAAACCCTCAACTACTTTCCCACATCCACATATGACCTAAACTCTAAGCCAAACTCGGTCCTACCGATTTTTCCTATCCGGCGCCACCGAGTTTCACTTGTCATTAGCCACTGCCAAACCCTAGCAATTCTGTTCTACCGATAAGGATCTCGGTCCCACCGAGATGGGGTTGCAAACTCTCTGTTTCCCTTTCGTAACTTTTCGGTCCCACCGAAAGAGCGAATCGGTCCCACCGAGATTGCAATGTAAACTCAGTGTTTCCCCATTGTAACTTTTCGGTCTCACCGAGTTCCACTCGGTCTCACCGAAAGAGCAAATCGGTCCCACCGAGTTTGCCTGACCAACTCTCTGGTTAGCTAATTACCAAATTCGGTCTCACCGAGTTTGTGTAATCGGTCTCACCGAGATTACGTTATGCCCAAACCCTAACCGAATCGGTCCCACCGAGTTGCATGTCAGTTCCACCGAAATTCCTAACGGTCACTAGGTTTACTATTTCGGTCAGACCGAGTTTTCTTATTCGGTCCCACCGAGATTGGTAAATTGTGTGTAATGGTTGGATTTTGTGTGGAGGCTATATATACCCCTCCACCTCTTTCTCATTCCGTGAGAGAGCCATCAGAACACACACATCATTCCAACTCATTTGTTCTGAGAGAGAACCACCTACTCATGTGTTGAGATCAAGACATTCCATTCCTACCATATGAATCTTGATCTCTAGCCTTCCCAAGTTGCTTTCCACTCAAATCTTCTTTCCACCAAATCCAAATCCTATGAGAGAGAGTTGAGTGTTGGGGAGACTATCATTTGAAGCACAAGAGCAAGGAGTTCATTACCTACATACCATTTGTTACTTCTTGGAGAGTGGTGTCTCCTAGATTGGCTAGGTGTCACTTGGGAGCCTCCGACAAGATTGTGGAGTGAACCAAGGAGTTTGTAAGGGCAAGGAGATCGCCTACTTCATGAAGATCTACCGCTAGTGAGGCAAGTCCTTCGTGGGCGATGGCCATGGTGGGATAGACAAGGTTGCTTCTTCGTGGACCCTTTGTGGGTGGTTGCTTCTTCGTGGACCCTTCGTGGGTGGAGCCCTACATGGACTCGCGCAACCGTTGCCTTGGGTGGAGCCCTGTGTGGACTCGCGCAACCGTTACCCTTCGTGGGTTGAAGTCTCCATCAACGTGGATGTAGGATAGCACCACCTATCCGAACCACGGGAAAAACATCCGTGTCTCCAATAGCGTTTGAATTCTCCAAACCCTTCCCTTTATATTCTTGCAAGTTGCATGCTTTAATTTCCGCTGCCAATATACTCTTTGCATGCTTGCTTGAATTGTGTGATGATTACTTGACTTGTCCTAAAATAGCTAAAATCTGCCAAGACTAAAATTGGGAAAAGGTTAAGTTTTTATTTGGTCAAGTAGTCTAATCACCCCCCCCCCTCTAGACATACTTTCGATCCTACAAGTGGTATCAGAGCTTTGGTCTCCATTGGCTTGATCTCCATAGCTTTGGTGGTCATAGCCTTGGTTTCACAACCTAGGAGAGTATGGCGTCTAGCGAGGGAAATTATCACCGTAGAGGTCCTTACTTTGATGGTACTAATTTTGCTAGTTGGAAGCATAAAATGAAAATGCATATTCTTGGACATAACCCCGCTGTTTGGGCTATTGTGTGTGTTGGTTTGCAAGGTGACTTCTTTGATGGGAGAGAACCAAACCGTGAAGCTACCGCGGATGAGTTGAAGATGTTGCAATACAATGCTCAAGCTTGTGATATTCTCTTCAACGGATTATGCCCCGAAGAATTCAACAAAATCAGCCGCCTTGAGAATGCAAAGGAAATTTGGGACACTTTGATTGATATGCACGAAGGTACCGACTCCGTCAAGGAATCCAAGTTGGATGTGCTTCAAAGCCAACTTGACAAGTTCAAGATGAAGGATGGTGAAGGTTTCTCTGAAATGTACTCTAGGCTTGCTCTCATCACAAATGAGATTGTCGGCTTAGGAAGTGAAGAGATGACCGATAAATTCATCATCAAGAAGATCCTAAGAGCCTTGGATGGAAAATATGATACCGTGTGCACATTAATCCAAATGATGCCCAATTACAAAGATCTCAAGCCAACGGAAGTGATTGGAAGAATTGTTGCTCATGAGATGTTACTTAAGGATAAAGAGGAACTTCACAACAAGTCAAGTGGTGCCTATAAAGCCTCACATGAAGCCCCTACATCATCAAGTGAGAAACAAGACTTCAATGAAGAATTGAACTTAATGGTGAAGAACTTCAACAAGTTCTACAAGAGTAGAAGCAAAGATAGAAGCTCCAAGTCAAGGTCCTACAATGACAAAAGATCTTCTAGTCGAGAGCGAAACTGTTACAATTGTGGAAGACCCGAGTGTACGGCTCCCTACAAGAGAAGAGAAGATTCTCCAAAAAGAAGAAGCAAAGGATCACCACCAAGAGAGATAAGGAGTAGAGATGATCGTTATGAACGAAGATACTCACGGAGAAGCAAGGATTCAGAAAGGAAGGAAAAATCATCAAGGAGCTACACAAGATGAAGACATCAAGCTCATGTTGGTGAATGGGTATCCGGCTCCGACTCCGACAGCCACTCCGAGAGAAGTTATCACTCTGACTCCGAAGATACTCAAGATGAAGGTGTTGCCGGTCTAGCACTTGTGTCAACCAACTCCTACGACATATTTGACTCACCAAATGAAGGAATTGGAAGATGCTTCATGGCCAAAGGTCCTAAGGTAACACACCCCGAGTATGTTGATTTCGATAGTGATGAAGATGACTTGTTAGGTGATGATTTGCTTGGTGACAACTCTAGTGATGAATACTATGATGAAAAACCAATTAATCATGCTAATCAAGATAAAACGAATGACAATGATAAGGAGAAGATTGAGGCTCTAACTAAAGAACTAAAAACTCTTAAGTTAGCTCATGACACTATCTTCGAAGATCATTGAGAACTTTTAAGAGCTCATGAGGAGCTACGCTTTGAAAAGCTCAATCTTGAGCAAGAGCATGAGTTCTTAAAGGCAATCAATGGTGATCTCCGCAAGAAAAGTTCTTCTTACATTGCCAAGTGTTTACTCTTATCCACTTACATGCCTCAAGTCAAGTCTAACAAGAAAGATTCTTCCTCTAGTAGTAACAATGATCATGCTAAATCCAATATTGTTGCTTCTAGTAGTTCTCTTGATTCCACTAATGATTCTCTTAGCCAAGTTACACTTGAGCAAGAAAATAGTTTATTGAAGGGAATTATAGAGAAAGGAGTGTACAAAAGCCTTGCCGGGAGTAAGTAATTCGAGGAAATTGTGCGCAAGCAAGGAATGCACCGGAAGAATCAAGGTGTTGGTTTTGAACGAAAGTTCAATGCCAATGGAGTTGAATGGGAAGAAGATCAATACCCCAAGACAAAGTTTGTCCCTCAACAAGAGAAGTATACTTCTTTCAAGGGGACACAAGCTCAAGATGATCTTCCACCACAAGACTACGAGCAAAAAGGCAAGGACAAGCTTCAAGAGGAAATTGATGCATTTGAAGAAGCTCCTAAGACCTTAGTCAAGTGGATTCCCAAGACTACCTCAAGTTCCACTTCATCAAGTACGACTACAACTCCAAGGATTCCCATCAAGATGATGTGGATCCAAAAGAAGAAGAACTAGAGAGTTCTTGAGGGTGACTCCACCAACATACTTCACTCTTATCATTTTGGCAAGAACAAGTGCAATCAACTTCCACATCTTGCACTAGTTCAAGGAGTCACAAACCCTGTTGTTGGTAAGACAAGGGACAAGGTAACCTAAAAGTTTTCATGGACATCATCTTTTGTGTGCATCACTCTATGTCTATGGATATCCTTGTTTGTTCCTTTGGGACTAACCCATGTAGGTATTGAAAGTGCAATTCACTCAAATGGATAGCTCCAAGAGATCTACATCAACATTGAGCATCCACATCTTCAATGTCTACATGAAGTCATCATCGACAAAACCCAAGGTTAGTTCATCCCTCTTAGGGGGGATATCACATCTAGGGGGAGCTTTACTCTAAGACTTGAGTTAAAGCAACTCTAAAGATGTGAACACAACAATGCTTTATGTAAAAGTGGTAACCCCACTTGAGCTTAAACGATGAGTATGACCTACGATCAAGTGTTCTCACTTGACTCCTAAGTCAATATACTCATATATAGATGACCTAGTCATCGCAAATTGCTTGGTAGATGCTAGAATTGGTTGTGCATGCTTTGCCACATATTTCATTTGCTATCTTATTGTGTGAGCATGCTGATTGCATATTTTACTCATTCGAGGACATCCACTTGTTGTTTTGATTGTTCGGCTTTATCTTCTTTTGCTAAGTGGATGGACAAGAATGCCTAAGAACCTCCTCTAGCTATCTATGCTTTTCTCGTCTCAAACTCTATTCATGCTGCATCACAAAATTTGATCAAGTCAGATTCGAAACTCTGTGTGAGGAGCGCTCGGAGTCCCCGATTCGTCATAGACTTAAACTTCCAAAACCTCTTTATGAATCTCGGTCTGACCGATACTCCATTTTCGGTCCTACCGAGTTCATTAAGTTGATCTAGGTTTTCGATCTCGATGCAACCGATTTGAACTTTTCGGTCACACCGAGTTGCAATAACTGCACACAGTTTTGCATCTCGGTGCCACCGAGTTGTTCCACTCGGTCACACCGACAGGGTCGCGCTATATATAGTGACGGGCAGAATTTTGGAAATTCTCCGAAACCTCCTCGCCCGCGTGATAGCCTGCTCTGCCTTCGTGGTCTCCGGATCGTCTCCTCGCCGCCAGCAGCCTCCTGTCGCTGGTCTCCGCCGCCGTCAACGGATTTCTGCCCCGCCGTTGCCGCCGTAGCAAGTCAACGCCGAACTAGGGTATGGACTTGATCTTTGTGCTATTCCTCAATCTGATTCCTAGCACATTGTGATCACATTGTTTCTGGCCATGTTTGATAATCTTCTATCCAGTCAAAACGCTCATAGATTAGGTTTAATTCGAAAATTTTAGGGTTAGGTTTCCGCCGAAACCATCTCGGACCCACCGAGTTGAAAAACTCGGTCCCACCGATCTGGCTTTTGCCATTGCACAAGTGAAACTCGGTCTGACCGAGAATAACTTATCGGTGCGACCGATTTTGGAATTCTGTGAAACCCTAGCAGTCTCGGTGCCACCGAACTGTGACTCGGTCTGACCGAGTTCACCAGTTCTGGTGCCAAAACTGCTTCGGTATCACCGAGTTTGAAAATCGGTAGATCCGAGATGCTTTCTGTGGAAAACTAAAACTAAGTTTTTGAATTAATCTTTTGCAAAAATCTCTACTTTTTGTGATGCTCATCCAATCTATCTCTTCTATAATCTATTCACAGGGTCAGCAGTCAGTTTGCAACATGTCTGATCAAAGTGACAACCAGAACCTCTCAGAGCAGCAAGTTGTGATGAGTGAGGGCACTAGCCCCTCAAGTTCTTCTGATGATGGCAGCAGAAGCACCCCCAGCAATCTGCCTAAGGCTGCCACACGTCAAAGGAAGAAGAGAACGTCTGATTCTGAAGATGAGGACTATGTGGCAGAGAAAGAGGCCACTTCCAAGAGAGTTGAGCCAGCTCAAGGCTCAAAGCCAGGACTGAAAGTCAAGAGGCCAACAGGCAGGCAGCCAATGTCAAAGGCTAGAGCTTCAACTGAGAAGCCTGCACCTGCTCCCATTGAGCCCATTGCTGCTGAGAGCAAGAAAAGGAAAGAGAGGGTAAACAAGACTGTAGCCAAAGTGCTTGGGAGAGCCTCCATCATGGTAGAAGAGGAGGAGGAAGAAGAGGCAGCTGCACCAGCGCCCAAAGCAGCCAAACTTATGGGAGATGCCATAAGGTCAGGTACAGCTGCATCCAAGCCCAAGGAAGCTCCTAAGGCTGCATCAAATCCTAAGACAGCTCCAAAGAGAAACACATGAAGCATCCCAGCTGCAGAAAAGAACAAGGCCCCAGTGCCTGAGACAGTTGCAGAAGAAGAAGAAGAGAGTGTCCTTCGGAAGCTCAAGCCCAAGATCCCAGACCACAACGATGCTCATCCTGTGGCTGAGGATATGAAGCTCAGGAGAGACTCAGGGCTCAGGAAATGGAGAGAAGCAGATCCATATGCTTCTAGGAGAAGGACTGCCGTGGATTATAGATTTCACACCAAGGAGCAACAAGATTTCTATGAGACTGTTTTGCTTGACAAGAAGCCAATCGTTTGTGACATGAGATGGGTCGACTGGACATATATCAAGGAGAATGAGGAGCACTATCCTGGAGTATTTGACAACTTTAGTGCTTGTGGAGTAGCTGACTTTGTTGGGCAGAAGCTCACAAAGTGGAACGAGGAACTCATCATGCAGTTCTACTCCACAGCTCACTTTTATCCAGATGGAAGGATTACTTGGATGTCAGAAGGTACAAGGTACCAATCTACAGTGGCTGAGTGGGCACAGATCATCAATGCCCCAGAAGAGCAAGATGAGGACTTGGCTATCTATGCCAAGAAGAAAATGGATCATAACTCAATGTCCAACATGTACAAGGAGATCCCCAATGAAGCACTTGACACATTCAAGTTTGGCTTAGTGCATTATCTGCTATCAGGATTGCCTACGATCAACTGGATCCTTAGGCACACTCTACTGCCCAAATTTGGAGATCACAAGATGATCAGAGGTCACGCGATCAATTTGCTTCATGTTTTTGACGTGCCTCAAAATTTCAAAGTTATGAGCCTTATAGTGGAAACGATCAAAAGGACTGCGGCAGATCAAAAGAGGAGTTGTGGATATGCCCCTCAGATTCAGGAGATCATCAACTCCAAGATGGGCACGGGCGTATATTTGTTGGATAAGGAACACCTGCCCATCCGTCCAGATTTCGAGGACAATGAAGTTGTGATGACAGAGAATGAGCCATCGTCTACACAAGCATTTGCAAAGAAGGAGAAGGTGAAGAAGGAAAAAGCTGCCAGGATGCCTACTCAAGAGGAGGCATCTGACTATTTCTTGAAGACCAAGCAAGAGCAGCTCAGTTACTTGATTGCATCCACGCTGAGAATTGAGCAAAGTATGGCAAACCTCACTAAAAATCAGCAGAGCCTAGAGAGGATCATGGAACAGAAGTTCTATGACTTGGATGTCAAGGTAACAGAAGTACAGTCTGCAGTGGAGCAGCTCCAAGAGGACATGAATGAGAGGAGAGGCAGGACCACGACTCAAGCATTTTCTAGAGTGCCACGAGGTCCGAGGTTGTCTGCACTGCCAGTTGCTGACACCAGAGCCACTACTTCAGCACCAGCTACGGCCTCAGCTCCAGCGTCTACCTTAGCTCAAACTCCAGCGACTACTTCAACATCTACAGAAGCCTTCGTCCTTGGAGTGATCCGAACTCCACCACCACCTGAAGATCAAGCCTGAGCGTCGATTTAGCACTATGCATTTTCTAGGAACTTTTTGGTAACTTGTTGCCAAAGGGGGAGAAGATGTATAGATCATAGGCTTCGAGAGAGAGAGAGTGTTGCTTTTCTCTCTTGTTTTATTTGGTGGTTTTTTCGAACCTTTTCTGCTTTTGAGTGCTTGATACTACGTCCTTATGCTTGTGAGACATCGATGATCATGTGTTTGATCATAAGCTACACTTAATGTTTGCTTAATGCTTGCTTGAATATTACCATTCTATCTATCGTTTGTGATCGTTCACTATTGGTGATGAGTGCATGTATTTCATTCTTATCATTTTGAGCGCTCCACCAAGATGTATGTGACATGGAAGAGTAACCCATGACTCTAACTCTTTGTGCATTTGCAGTCCAAAGCAAATTTTAAATATGCACAAATTTAGGGGGAGCTCTTACTTACCACATACTTCTCAAAGCGACGATATATTTCATGCTTATTATCATTTGTCGAAGCTTTGATCTATATGTTGTCATCAATTACCAAAAAGGGGGAGATTGAAAGTGCAACTATCCCTAGGTGGTTTTGGTAATTCATAACAACATATAGCTCATTGAGCTAATACTATTCCAAGATAATTATTTCAGGAAAGCTCAATGATTGGCATGGCATGGATGTGAAAGTGGAACCCTCAAAATGCTAAGGAAAATGGATTGGCCCAAGCTCAAAAGCTCAAGACTCTTCATTTTATATTTTAGTGATCCAAGATCACATTGAGTCCATAAGAAAAGCCAATACTATTAAGGAGGGATGAGGTGTTGCTTAATGAACCTCTTGCTTCATGTGCTTAGTGATATGCTCCAAAACCCTCAACTACTTTCCCACATCCACATATGACCTAAACTCTAAGCCAAACTCGGTCCTACCGATTTTTCCTATCCGGCGCCACCGAGTTTCACTTGTCATTAGCCACTGCCAAACCCTAGCAATTCGGTTCTACCGATAAGGATCTTGGTCCCACCGAGATGGGGTTGCAAACTCTCTGTTTCCCTTTCGTAACTTTTCGGTCCCACCGAAAGAGCGAATCGGTCCCACCGATATTGCAATGTAAACTCAGTGTTTCCCCTTTGTAACTTTTCGGTCTCACCGAGTTCCACTCGGTCTCACCGAAAGAGCAAATCGGTCCCACCGAGTTTGCCTGACCAACTCTCTGGTTAGCTAATTACCAAATTCGGTCTCACCGAGTTTGTGTAATCGGTCTCACCGAGATTACGTTATGCCCAAACCCTAACCAAATCGGTCCCACCGAGTTGCATGTCAGTCCCACCGAAATTCCTAACGGTCACTAGGTTTACTATTTCGGTCAGACCGAGTTTTCTTATTCGGTCCCACCGAGATTGGTAAATTGTGTGTAACGGTTGGATTTTGTGTGGAGGCTATATATACCCCTCCACCTCTTTCTCATTCCGTGAGAGAGCCATCAGAACACACACATCATTCCAACTCATTTGTTCTGAGAGAGAACCACCTACTCATGTGTTGAGATCAAGACATTCCATTCCTACCATATGAATCTTGATCTCTAGCCTTCCCAAGTTTCTTTCCACTCAAATCTTCTTTCCACCAAATCCAAATCCTATGAGAGAGAGTTGAGTGTTGGGGAGACTATCATTTGAAGCACAAGAGCAAGGAGTTCATTACCTACACACCATTTGTTACTTCTTGGAGAGTGGTGTCTCCTAGATTGGCTAGGTGTCACTTGGGAGCCTCCAACAAGATTGTGGAGTGAACCAAGGAGTTTGTAAGGGCAAGGAGATCGCCTACTTCGTGAAGATCTACCGCTAGTGAGGCAAGTCCTTCATGGGCGATGGCCATGGTGGGATAGACAAGGTTGCTTCTTCGTGGACCCTTCATGGGTGGAGCCCTCCGTGGACTCGCGCAACCGTTGCCCTTGGGTGGAGCCCTGTGTGGACTCGCGCAACCGTTACCCTTCGTGGGTTGAAGCCTCCATCAATGTGGATGTAGGATAGCACCACCTATCCGAACCATGGGAAAAACATCCGTGTCTCCAATAGCGTTTGAATTCTCCAAACCCTTCCCTTTATATTCTTGCAAGTTGCATGTTTTACTTTCCGCTGCCAATATACTCTTTGCATGCTTGCTTGAATTGTGTGATGATTACTTGACTTGTCCTAAAATAGCTAAAATCTGCCAAGAACTAAAATTGGGAAAAGGTTAATTTTTTTTGGTCAAGTAGTCTAATCACCCCCCCCCTCTAGACATACTTTCGATCCTACAGAAGGCTCAGTGTCGGTGTACTAGAGTAGGGGTACCTTAGTATCCCGAACTTGTGCACGGGCAGTCGTAGCATCCCGCGGCAAGGCCTGCCAGGTGACCGCCAAGGTCCTCCGTGGTTCCTTTGGAGCCATTCAAGAACAAAGTATCCATGCCAAGGAGACAAGACCCCGGCAAGAGGAGCTTGCCGGGAAGGCCAGCCAAGGCATCTCAAGGAACTTGCCGCGACGCGCCACGCGTCCCGGCAAGGCCCGGTGAGCGACAAGCTCCTGGACGCGACAAGATAACGACCGCGGCAATGCGCTTGCCGCGGCAAGCCACCACTCTGCGCCTGCGCTCCAGCACATCCACCAACGTGTCGCTCTGGGACCCTTCCGGGCGTACGTGGCGGGAGGCTGTGCAGCCAGCGGTGCGCGGTGGCAAGCGGCGCTGACAAGATTGCCATCGTGGCGAGCGGTGGCGTCCCTGACGGTTCCTTTTGCACTATTTAGACGACGCAGACGGGCATTTAATGCCCTTGTCCCCTACCGTCAGGGTTAGGTATGATACACTGTAGCAGGTAGCTGTACCTACCGCAGCACCTTTCCATTTTTACCCTTGTCTACGTTGCCACCTGTCGGTGACCCCTTAAGCATATAAAAGGAGGCCCATGCGCAACGTAGAGGGGGTTGGCTGGTGAGGAGAAAGGGAACACTCACGCTCGGTCTCGTTAGCTGCTGGAGTGTACTGTAGCACTCCACGCTCCCGAGCAAGAACTCAATACAAACCACAAAGCAGGAGTAGGGTTTTACGCATCCATGCAGCCCGAACCTGGGTAAACTGCTCATGTGCTTCGCCTCGATCCGCTCTTCGTGCGACCTCCGCCCCCGCTGAACCGAAAGGGACTCGGTCCGCCGGTCCCATAGGTGCTCGTGGATCAGAACCCCGGCATCTTTGGCGCGCCAGGTAGGGGCGTCGAGGTTGTGTGAACCAGATCCGGCGTTCACACGAGCTAGATCTTCATCATCTTCATCGACATGCTGCCGAAGAAGAAGGCTTCGGAGGCGGCTGCTCCGTCCGCGCCGAACCCACCACCGCCGGAGCAAACGGCTGATGGGGCAGACGCCGGCGGAAGAACGGGCGCCGACGAGGGAGCTCACAGTGCTGCCAGGTCCAAGGACAAGGCTGCGCTGCCCATCGGCGGCGTAGCCGGCTCCCACAACGACCGGGCGCACTCCAAGACCTCGGCGTCCGTACATGCACCGCGCCTATCTCAGGAGGCGCGGGACCGGCAGCGTCATGGTACTCACGGTACCATGCGTTTGCTGGACCAAGATCGGGCTGGTGGATCTCGGAGTGCTCAAGACCAACATGCACGCCAACATGCTGGCATGAGCGAGGCACGGTCGCCTGGACGGGATACTGCTCCTTCTAACATAGTTAGAAGTCCGAGCATATCCCGCTCCTCGCACCGTTCGCCACCGCCACCTGCCACTCCAGCAGAAGCTTTGGCGCGAGCTCAACTGCTCCTGGACTACCCTCCAACGGCAGACAAGATCGACGACTGGAGGGCCACCATTCAGAGACTCATCGGCTTCGCCAACGGCGACACTCAACGGCAGCCGAGCATGTCGCAGCCGCGGCAAGTCAGCCAGGCACGAGCCGGTGTCGACAAGACCGGTGGGGGTGCAACCACTGTGCACTCTCCGCCCCGAAGGCCAAGATCGCCGACTCGCCGGATCCACCTCGACAGCGACTCCACCGCGTCATCAGATCCACGAGCTCATCGCGATCAGCGCCAAGTTCTTCACGAACGACAGCAAGAAGACGCTCGTACTCGCCTCGAGCGCCAAAGAGAAGCGCGACGTCAATCGGACCAGCGCGTTGGGCCCTCTGTCGACATGCATGCGACTTGACGTACGCGGTAGGTTGCCCTGCGTTTACTCGTGAGCTGCGGCAAGTCCAGTGGCCCAGCACGAAGAATTTCAAGCCAGACATACCAGAGAAATACGACGGCAAGTCGCATCCGTCAGAGTTCCTCAGCATCTACACCATCGCGGTGTAGGCTGCCGGGGGGCGGGACGACAAGATCCTTGCCAACTACTTCCCGCTGGTGCTCAAGCCCAACGTCAGGTCCTGGCTCATGCACTTGCCGGATGACTCCATATCCTCCTGGGCAGACATATGCCATCAGTTTGTCGGCTCCTTTACAGGCGGCCACAAACCCCATGGCCAAGAGAGTGACCTTCATCTGCTCGCCCAGAAGGAAGGAGAGCCCCTGCGCAAGTACATTCAGAGATTCAGCCGTGTACAGCACAACATCCCAGATGTCCACCCTGCCGCGGTCATCAGCGCGTTCCATCAGAACGTGCGTAACCGCAGGATGCGGGAGGAGATGGCGATGTGCAAGATCAGAGACATCAGTGAGCTGTATGCCCTGGCCGACAAGTGTGCACGTGCTGAGGAAGGGAGGAAACTCCCCGGAGAGAGTACAGGAGCAGGAGGATCAGACAGCGAGGATGCTGCCCCGGCAAAGAAAAACCGGCGGCGGAACAACAGGAAGAAGAAAGGCAAAGATGTGCTAGTCATTGAGCAGTCCGGCAACGAAGGTGGCGCCAAGAAAGCCAAAACTGGTAGCTCCAGCAAGGAGATTGCCGCAAGCACCAACTGCCAGACTGTGGCGGTCGCCGACAAGCAGGACGGCACCGACAAGCAGTACTGCAAGATCCACCGCACCAAGGGCCATTACCTCCAGAGCTGCAAGAAGGTCGAACAGCTTGTCCAGCAGCAAAAGGCTGAATACGAGCGACGCGGCAAGGAGAGGGCCCAAGGAGGCGCTGGAGAATCCGGCAAGAAGCGCGCCGGCCGGGGAGGACACCACGGCAAGGCCAAGCAGCGGCAAGGAGACAGACCTCCCCGCGGCCGCGACAAGGATGAAGATGACGACGACGACGAAGACATGGATGATGTCGAGACCAGTGAGCAGGAGTTCCAGAAATCCATAGAGGTCTTGTGCATTGACAGCGGTGCTTCTCTGCATACTTCGCACCACCAACTCAAGCAGTGGGTGCGGGAAGTCAATGCGGCAGAACCGTCTGTCGAGTCACGCAAGCTTCTGAAATGGTCCAGCACGCCTATCATCTTTGATATTGAGGACCACCCTGATCGCACAACTGCGGTCGGGTGCTTGCCGATGTTGGTTTCACCAACTATCCGCAACCTCAAGGTCACTAAGATGCTAGTTGATGGCGGGGCCGGCTTAAACCTGATCTCCTCCGCTGTACTCCAGAAACTCCAGATCCCTGACAGCGAGCTTGAAGAGACCGGCACATCTGGGAAGGAGCAAGCCGAAGGGGAAGGTCACGTTGCCAGTAACATTTGGCAGGCAGGTGAACTTCAGGACTGAGAGGGTCACTTTTGACGTTGCCGATTTTCCATTACCTTACAATGGGATACTCGGTCGTCCAGCACTCGCCAAGTTCATGGCAGCCTCTCACTACGCATACAACATGCTGAAGATGCCAGGCCCGATAAGCGTCATCTCTGTCCCTGGCGACAAGAAGGATGCTCTTATCTGCGCCGACAAGATCTACCGGGAAGCGGCAGCCGCAACAGATCGCAAGTCACCTGCCGTTGAAGCTCCCGGGGGGAAGAAGAAGACCAAGTTCGGCAAGAGTTCTGATGCCCACTCCGGCAAGCGCACCTCTTCGGAGTGCTGCGCTGCCGTCGAGGACGCACCATCGAGCTCCACCAGCAAGTGTAAGAAGACAATGCAGATCCTCCAGAGACCAAGAAGGTGTCCGCCAAGGAGGACGGCACTGGTGGTACCTTCACCATCGGTGCCACTCTCGACCCTAAATAGGAAAGCGCGCTCATTGCTTTCCTGCGGGCGAACGTCGACGTGTTTGCATGGCAACCGTCTGACATCCCCGGTGTTGCCAGGAAAGTAATTGAGCACCATCTTGCCGTTTGTCCTCATGCGCGGCCCGTCAAGCAGAAGGTCAGGAAGAAAGCAGTGGAGCGCCAAGAATTCATCGCAGAAGAGATCAAGAAGTTGGAAGCGGCAGGCCTTGTCAGAGGAGTGCTCCATCCTACGTGGTTGGCCAATCCTGTAGTCGTGCGCAAGGCGAACGGGAAATGGAGACTTTGTATCGACTTTACCGATGTTAACAAAGCTTGTCCCGAAGACCCATTTCCTTTGCCGCGCATTGACCAGATTGTTGACTCCACGGCTGGATGTGACTTGCTTTCATTTCTTGACGCATACTCAGGATACCATCAGATCTTCATGGCAGAAGAGGATGAGGAGAAGACCGCATTCATTACTCCATGTGGCACGTACTGTTTCATACGGATGCCTTTTGGTTTAAAAAATGCTGGTTCAACATTTGCAAGGATAGTCCATGTCGCTCTTGAGCCACAAATACACAGAAATGTGGAAGCCTACATGGATGACATAGTGGTCAAGAGCAAGGACAAGGCAACTCTGATTCAAGATTTAGACGAGACCTTTGCAAATCTGCACAAGATCAGCCTCAAGCTCAACCCCGAGAAGTGTGTGTTTGGAGTCCCCTCCGGCAAGCTTCTCGGATTCTTCGTGTCTCAGCGGGGAATCGAAGCCAATCCCGACAAGATCAAGGCCATTGAGCAGATTGGAGCACCAAAGCGCGTCAAGGATGTACAAAGACTTGCCGGTTGTGTGGCTGCTCTCAGCAGGTTTATCTCTAGGTCTGCTGAGCGCGCCCTGCCGTTTTTCAAAATATTGAAAAAGGCAGCTCCAATGAAATGGACTCCGGAAGCGGAGGCTGCGCTACAAGACTTGAAGAGATACCTGTCCTCCGCTCCAACACTTGTCGCACCTAAGCCACAAGAGAAGTTGCTGCTGTATATAGCGGCAACCAATCAAGTGGTTAGTGCTGCGTTAGTAGCAGAGAGGGAGGCAGATGACGAGCCAGCGACTACGGCAGGCGCATCCAGCGACAAGCAGGGGGCTTCCTCGACAAGCTCTGGTCCCGACAAGGATGGATCTGCGCAGACGCGCGAGGAGATACAGAAGAGAATGGTGCAGCGCCCAGTTTACTTTGTCAGTTCCCTTCTGCAGGGGGCTAGGTCAAGGTACTCTGGTGTGCAGAAATTGCTTTTCGGGCTTCTCATGGCCTCGAGAAAGCTGTGCCATTACTTCCAAGCACATGAGATCACAGTTGTCACTCGTTTTCCGCTGAAGAGGATACTACAGAATCCAGAAGCGACAGGCAGGATTGTTGAGTGGGCACTGGAACTGTCAAGCTTTGGCCTCAAGTTTGAGAGTACTTCAACTATCCAAAGCAGAGCATTGGCAGAATTCATAGCAGAATGGACGCCAACACCAGATGAAGAAATTCCAGAAACGAGCATCCCCGTCGAGGAAGTAAGCAAAGAGTGGCTGATGTACTTTGATGGTGCCTTTTCGCTGCAAGGCGCCGGCGCTGGCCTGCTACTTGTCGCACCCACCGGAGAGCACCTCAAGTACGTAGTCTAGATGCACTTTCCCAAGGAGCAAGCAACGAACAATACTGCAGATTATGAAGGCTTACTTGCCGGTCTCAGGATCGCGGCAGAACTTGGGATCAAGAAGCTCATTGTTAGGGGTGACTCGCAGCTTGTCGTTCGCCAAGTGAACAAGAGCTATCAGAGTCCGTTGATGGAAGCCTGCGTCGACGAAGTGAGAAAGCTAGAAGAACACTTTGACGGCCTACAGATGGAGCATGTTCCAAGAGCTCAGAACGGCATTGCCGATGGCCTATCAAAGTGCGCCGCACTTAAGTTACCTGTGGAACCAGGGATCTTTGTGCTCAAGCTGACTCAACCGTCCGTAACGCCATCAACTGGACAGAGCAAGAAGAGGAAGTTGATTTCTGGTGACTATTTGCCGGCAGAGCTTCCCAAAGCCACCACCAAGAAGGTCCCCAAGATCAACGCCAAGAGCGCTGAGGAGCAGTCTGCTCCGGCAAGCCCCAGGGTTTGTTCCGTTGAAGCAGAAGCTCCCGACAAGTTTTGCTCCGGCAAACTTGCCGGGGAACGTCAAGCTCCGACAGAGCCGCAGGTTCTCGCCGTAGAAGCGGACGTTCCCGCAGCAACAGATTTGCCTTGCGCTAAGGAGCAGTCTGCTCCGGCAAGCCCCAGGGTTTGTTCCATTGAAGCAGAAGCTCCCGACAAGTTTTGCTCCGGCAAACTTGCCGGGGAACGTCAAGCTCCGGCAGAACCGCAGGTTCTCGCCGTAGAAGCGGACATTCCCGCAGCAGCAGATTTGCCTTTAGTCCTTGTTGTCGAGCCACAAGCTCCAGCATGGGCACAGCAGATTGTCCGTTTCCTTCAGACAGGAGAACTTCCCGAAGAGCAAGAAGAAGCGGAAAGAGTAGCCCGGCAGTCAAGTATGTACCAGTTTGTCGACAAGACACTATACAGAAGAAGACTCAACGGTGTGAAATTGAAGTGTATTCACCGGGAAGACGGACAAAAGCTGTTGGCAGAGATACATGGAGGCATATGTGGTCACCACATTGGCGCAAGAGCACTTGCCGGCAAAGCATTCCGGCAAGGTTTCTTTTGGCCGACAGCCCTCCAGGATGCAACTGCACAAGTAACCAAGTGTGAAGCGTGCCAGTTCCATTCCAAGCAGATACACCAACCAGCTCAAGCTCTCCAGACGATCCCCTTATCCTGGCCATTTTCGGTCTGGGGGCTCGACATCCTCGGCCCCTTTCCCCGAGCAGTCGGGGGCTTTGAGTACTTGTACGTTGCAATCGACAAGTTCACAAAGTGGCCGGAAGTGGAACCAGTGAGGAAGGTGACAGCACAGTCAGCAGTCAAGTTCTTCAGGTCGATTGTTTGCCGCTTCGGGATCCCTAACAGGATAATCACCGACAACGGTACGCAATTCACGAGCCGCACCTTCATGTAGTACGTCCAAGATCTTGGCGCCAAGGTCTGCTTCGCTTTTGTTGCTCACCTGAGAAGCAACGGTCAAGCGGAGAGGGCAAATGCTGAAGTGCTGCGTGGGCTCAAGACCAGAACTTTCGACAGGCTGCACAAGTGCGGAAGAAACTGGATCGAGGAGCTGCCGGTGGTTCTTTGGTCGATCAGGACGACGCCAAATCGAGCCACAGGCCAGACACCTTTCGCTCTAGTCTATGGAGCAGAGGCAGTTCTCCCCATGGAACTCGTATACGGGTCACCTCGAGTGCTCGCTTATGATGAGCTTGAGCAAGAGCAGCTGCGACAAGATGACGCGCTGCTCCTTGAGGAAGACCGTCTTCAGGCTGCTGTACGAGCTGCTCGCTACCAGCAAGCTTTGCGCCGCTACCATAGCCGCAAAGTTAATGCCAGAAGTCTCGAGGAAGGCGACCTTGTTCTTTGGCACGTTCAGTCCGCCAAGAATTCCAACAAGTTGACGCCGAAGTGGGAAGGCCCTTACCGGGTGAAACGAGTCACTAGGCCTGGCGCTGCCCGCCTTGAGACCGAAGATTGCATTCCGGTGAGCAATTCCTGGAACATTGAGCATCTTCGTAAGTTTTACCCGTAAGGCGCGGTTGCCAGAACCTGTTCCGGCAACCACCTTTTGTACAAGTCTTGCCGCTGTTGCATGTAATCCTTTGTACAAAGCCGGGCGCAGACCCCGTGCATAAGTAAAGCTCATATGCTCCGCACATCTTGTCAATTTCATGCTATCTATTTTTTGCATATGTGATCTGACACTTTGTGCAGCACCTACTCCCCGGTAAGCAATAACGAGCCGTAAGGCTCCATATCTTTATTTTCTCTTCTTTCTTTTTTCTCAAGGAAAGGAAGGTTCCCTCGCCCACAAGTTTGCCGGGGGGGAAAGGATAAGATAATGGTATGGACCAGGCGTCGTTCAAGAAAGTTTCGCCTTACCGGGAAGCAAACAACAGAAAAGCTAAGTTGCCAAAGTTTGAGCAATCAGATTTTTAAAATTTTTAAGTTATCTCCCTTGAACGACCGCACTTTGTATGGAAAACCTGTGCGCGGAGGAACCAACTCGTAGCTAGTTGCGCCCTTATTTTGTTTCGAGTCCGCTCAACAACTTAAGTGAGCCGCGACTAGTTGCGACAAGGTTTCTTGTCGGTAGCGGCACCGCCAGCAGGCTGCTGACGTCCCGCACTCAGCGCTCGCGGCTTAGGTGCCTTCACCGGCAAGTTCCCTAAAAGCGTAGGGTAAAAAACATACAAAGGGAGGAATCAAGTAAAGGGAATAACATTGCAATCATTACCCGGAATAGAGTTATATTACAAGATAGCTTGTCGCGGCTCTAACAGATTGTTTCATAACATGGCAAACAGCGACAAGAAAAGAAGAAAGCGAGCGGCCTAGTCTACGCGATCGCCCTCGATCCTCTTGATCCCGCTCACCTTGTCCACAATGGGTGCGACAAGGGTCTTGAGCGCCTCCAGATCAGCATCCGGCGGCAGGGTCTTGAGGACGTTGGTGAGGTTGAGGCCCGGATTGCGGAAGGCCACCTTCACCAACACTTTTTGAAGAGCTCCCGCGCAGATCTTGCGCGACTCGTCGGCCAGCTGCTTTGGGATCTTCTCCTAGAGCCGCTGGAGGGCCGTCGCCACGCCTTTGAAGAACAAGATGAGCTTGGAGCTGGGTTGGAGGTTCTCGTCGGAGGGATACCCAAGATCCTCCATCCCCAGCTGCGCCAGCTCCCTGTCAATGTCTGCGGCAACATTCACGAGACCCTCCGTCCAGTGCTCCACATTCTCCCTGAAAGCATTCTGGGCGGCGGCAGCACTTTCCAGCAGCGCCTTGTCGGCCTTGATCTCCTCCTTCAAGGCCACCTCCTGCTCCTTGGCGCCGTCCAGTGTCTTGGTCAAAGTGGTCAGCTTCAACTCAAGATCCGCGCTGGAGTCCTTGGCGGTGCTAAGCTCTTTGCCCTTCTCGGCGAGATCGGCCTCCAGCTGCGCCACCTTCGTCTCCAGCTCCTTCTTGGCGGCCTCGGCAACTGCGGCAGCATCCTCTGCTTGCTTAAGGGCTCCGCCGAATTGTTGCTCACGTGCGGCAAGCTCCTCCTCGTGGGCATCAAGGTTGACTTTCCGCTGCGCCAGCTCGCCCTCCTGCGCAGACAGCTTTCCAGCGGCAAGCCGCTGTTGCTCTTCAACTTCAGCCTTCTCGAGGAAGAAGGCCTTCTGCGCTTCGGCGAGTTGCTCCCGCTCCTCTGCCAGGGACCGGAGAGCTTCCTGGTTGAGACTCCGGAGCTCCTCCACGCGCTTCTCGATGTCCACTCCCGCCTTCGCGACAAGCGCCTCGCGGGATTCCAGCTTGGCTTGCCGCGCGCGGTAGAGCGAAAACAGCTTCCGTAGCAGCCGCTCCTCCTCAGGCTCGCCGCCGCTGCTGCTCGGCGCGTCAACCAGCGTCAGCCCAGTGGAGGCGAGCACCTCTCCGTCGAAGCTCTCCCCTTCAACCGGCGCCCTGGAGCTCGACGCCCAGGGGAGGTTGATGAAGACGCCGTCGCCGGCCTTCAAGTAGACGCCCGGCTGGGGCTCTTCGGAGCCTGGCGCTGCGGCAGTGGCGGACGGGTCGGCGGTCGACGTAGCGCCTGGCGCTCCTGCGGCCTCAGGGCCGTCAGTGCGATCGCCAGACCCCTCGCCAGCTACTGCGGCGGCAGCCTTGGCGGCGGCGGCGTCGGCGGCAACCTCGGTCTCCATCGGCTCTACGGTAGATGGGTCTGGCGGCCGGAAAAGGGAGAAGAGTCAAGCAAATATCCAAGAAAAGAGAAGAAGATCAAAAGAAGAAGAACCCAAGGGAAGTTTTAAAGCGAGAGGAGTACCTGTACCGAGTCCTGCAGTCGTGGTCTCCGCCGTCGGGGGGCCGCTGGTGCTGTCCCTTGCCGGAGAACTCTCCCTTGCCGGAGACTTCTCCCTTGCCGGAGAACTCTCCCTTGCCGGAGGACTCTCCCTTGGCTCCTGGTGGGGCTGCTCTGCTCCTACACAAACCAACAGTCAGATGGCAGCAAAGAAAGAGTATCCATGCGCGCCTAACAACGGAAAGTGAGCCATATACTTACGCCGGGGGCTGCTCTGGAGAATAGTTGCCGGGTCCGGCAAGGTGGGTTCGTCCTCGATGACAATCACCGGAACCTTGGCTCTCTTCGCTGCTCTCTGGGCCAGAGTCCTAAAAAGGAAAAGGTTCAGAGTAAAGCAAGTGAGATAGAAGACAAAACAGCAAGAATTGAAGAACTACAAGTACAACAAGAGAATCTTACTCTTCTTCTTCCTCGTCGGAGCTGAACGCGGAGAAGTCGAAATCCGGCTCACGTCCGGCGCGGGGAGGCGGAGGAGTAGGTTCCCTTGGCTGCTTGGCGGGAGCAGTGGCGGTGGTCTGAGACGACCCCACTCCGGCTGTCGCCGCGGCGTGAGAAGCGGCAGGAGCAAAAGCGGTGGTCCGGGAGGGCCCCGCTCCAGTTGCCGTCGCAGCGTGAGGTGCTCCCGCGGCAACACTGCTTGCCACGGTGGAGCATGTCACGCGGCGCGGCGACTGTTGACTCGCCTGCCGCTCCGCCACGTCACCGGCCTTGCGGAGACGCCTTCTTGGTGGAGATGGAGGCTCTGCTTGCGGCGAGCTGCCTGAAGATGAGGAGGAAGAGGAGTTGATCTCCAACGAGCCGCTCGCATCCTCGGCGGGCTCGCTCGACTCGACACCATGTCCGGCAAGCCCTTTCTGCCCGGCAAGCTCTTTCTCGCCGGCGGGCTCCCCTCGCTCGGCACGGCTCGCCGCCTCTGCTGCATCTGTCTCCTCCACGGTGAATCCAAATTCGCCCGCAGCTGCGGCTGCCGCCGCCTCTTCCAGCCTAGTGGCAATGCGTGTCATCTCCGCATCGGTGGTGTCGCGGGTGAGGCTATCCTTTTCGTCGGAGTGGATCGGCACTTCTACCAAACCGTCAAAGAACTCCTGCACGACGTCGTTTGCAGGCTCTTGCCAAGTTGGGACAATTCCATGCGAATCGCACAGCAGCATCATTGCACGGATGCGATCGAGCGCGGAGTTGTTGCACAGCGAAACGACACCCCCCGGCAACCTGAACACTTCGGGATGTTGAGGGTCGTATTTGAACAGCTCCTGGAGCATCGCGTTAAGCTCCAGAACAGTGAAATTGAAGTTGAGGCCCGGCCGTAGCCTCATGATATCCGCCGCATTCTTGAATTCCCAGGCGGGTCTCCCCCGTTCCTGCAGGGGGGCGATGCGGCGACGAAGAAAATCTGCGCCAACAGCGCCTACGGTGAGCCCGGCAAGCATGAGGCGTAGAATCCGGGTGACGGCAATCTTCAGCCTATCGTCTTCCGGGGCTACGTCACTCCAATCGCTGCCGCGCGCTACTGGGGTTTGGCGCCGGGCGGTAAACGGCTGCGGGTTCTCCTCATCAATCCAGCACCAGTCTGCTCTCCATTCCTCCCACTTGCCGCGGAACTCTCCCTCCAGATAAGTGTCCTTCTTGCCGGCCCTTGAGATCCAAGCGATTCCGCCGGATAAAGGCTCTCCTCTCTCTACTCGGGGCATAAAGAAGTGGCGAAAAAGGGCTACATTGGGATGGACTCCAACAAAGTTTTCGCAGAGATGTGCGAAAACTGCCATGGTCAGAACAGCATTGGGGGTGAAATCAAGGAGGTGGAACCCGTAGGTGTTCATAATATCGCAGAAGAACTCAGAGAAAGGCGGGCAGAGCCCGCAGTAGAAGAACAAGGCGAAGAAAGGATATCCATTTGGAGCCGTCTTCCAAGCGGCGGCTGGAAGTACCTTCATGCGCGGGTGCGCTCGAGTCTCCGTCGACCAGAAGAGGTAGTAGTTCTCCCTCAGCTCCCTCGCGGCGAGCTTGGGGGGGAGACTGCCCGCTCCTTTCGCAGCGCCGCAAGCCGCTGCGCCTCGGTCGACTTCACAACCTTCCCCTTGTCGGCTTTCGGAGCCATGGCGGAAGTGGTGGAGGAGGTTGACGGCGTCGGTGGTGCTGGTGGCGATGGGGGCGGGGCGCTGCTCTCTTTCAGATTCGGGAAGACGAGGGAGCGGTGGAGATTTCCGAGATTGAAGCAGCAACCGGCGAATGGGCGAACTACCCCTGTTTCCCCTGCTTATAAAGAGGGAGAGGGCGGACGTTCCGCATTTCCGAATAAAGAAACCACCCACGATCTCTCCCACGATGCCGCATTCAACGCGTGCCGTTCGGGGAGGGCGCGGTGGATACGAGGAGAGATACGGCGTAACCTAGGCCGCGCGTGCCCGTGCCCTATTTTGGGCCTGGCCCAACAGCGCTTGGCATCGTGTATGGCCCAGGCCCGGGGGCTCCTGTCGTTGTACTAGAGTAGGGGTACCTTAGTATCCCGAACTTGTGCACGGGCAGTCGTAGCATCCCGCGGCAAGGCCTGCCGGGTGACCGCCAAGGTCCTCCGTGGTTCCTTTGGAGCCATTCAAGAACAAAGTATCCATGCCAAGGAGACAAGACCCCGGCAACAGGAGCTTGCCGAGAAGGCCAACCAAGGCATCTCAAGGAACTTGCCGCGACGCGCCACGCGTCCCGGCAAGGCCCGCTGAGCGACAAGCTCCCGGACGCGACAAGATAACAACCGCGGTAAGGCGCTTGCCGCGGCAAGCCACCACTCTGCGCCCGCGCTCCAGCACATCCACCAACGTGTCGCTCTGGGACCCTTCCGGGCATACGTGGCGGGAGGCTGTGCAGCCAGCGGTGAGCGGTGGCAAGTGGCGCTGACAAGATTGCCATCGTGGCGAGCGGTGGCGTCCCTGATGGTTCCTTTTGCACTATTTAGACGACACAGACGGGCATTTAATGCCCTTGTCCCCTGCCGTCAGGGTTAGGTATGATACACTGTAGCAGGTAGTTGTACCTACCGCAGCACCTTTCCATTTTTACCCTTGTCTACGTTGCCACCTGTCGGTGACCCCTTGAGCATATAAAAGGAGGCCCATGCGCAACGTAGAGGGGGTTGGCTGGTGAGGAGAAAGGGAACACTCACGCTCGGTCTCGTTAGCTGCTGGAGTGTACTGTAGCACTCCGCGCTCCCGAGCAAGAACTCAATACAAACCACAAAGCAGGAGTAGGGTTTTACGCATCCGTGCGGCCCGAACCTGGGTAAACTGCTCGTGTGCTTCGCCTCGATCCGCTCTTCGTGCGACCTCCGCCCCTGCCGAACCGAAAGGGACTCGGTCCGCCGGTCCCATAGGTGCTCGTGGATCAGAACCCCGGCACTCAGCCTTATGCCTGGTGTTTTGTTCCACTCTTGCCGCCCTAGTTTCCGTCATACCGGTGTTATGTTCCTTGATTTTGCGTTCCTTACACGGTTGGGTGTTGTGGGGACCCCTTGACAGTTCGCTTTGAATAAAACTCCTCCAGCAAGGCCCAACCTTGGTTTTGCATTTGCGTAACAACCTATTGCCCTTCCCTTGGGTCAGCCAACCCAAGGGTCATCTTTATTTTAACCCCCCCGGGCCAGTGCTTGTCTAAGTGTTGGTCCGAACCGGGCAGCCTACAGGGCCACCTCGGGGCAACTCGAGGGTTGGTTTTACTCATAACTTGACCTATCCGGTGTGCCCTGAGAACGAGATACGTGCGACTCCTATTGGGATTTGTAGGCACATTGGGCGGCTTTGCTGGTCTTGTTTTACCATTGTCGAGATGTCTTGTAACCGGGATTCCGAGTCTGATCGGGTCTTCCTGGGAGAAGGAATATCCTTCGTTGACCGTGAGATCTTGTGATGGGCTAAGTTGGGACACCCCTGCAGGGTTTGAACTTTCGAAAGTTGTGCCCACGGTTATGGGTAGATGGGAATTTGTTAATGTCCGGTTGTAGAGAACTTGACACTTGACTTAATTAAAATGCATCAATCGCGTGTGTAGCCGTGATGGTCTCTTCTCGATGGAGTCCGGGAAGTGAACATGGTTCTTGTGTTATGCTTGAATGTAAGTAGTTTCAGGATCACTTCTTGATCACTTCTAGTTCACGACCGTGCATGGCTTCTCTTCTTGCTCTTATTTGCGTATGTTAGCCACCATATATGCTTAGTGCTTGCTGCAGCTTCACCTCATTACCCCTTTCCTACCCATAAGCTTAAATAGTCTTGATCTCGCGGGTGTGAGATTGCTAAGTCCTCGTGGCTCACAGATACTTCCAAACAGTTGCAGGTGCCGATGATGCCCGTGCAGGTGAAGCAACCCAGCTCAAGTGGGAGCTCGTTGAAGATCATGTTCGTTGTGTTGTTTCGTTTCCAGTTGATCAGTAGTGGAGCCCAGTCGGGGCGATCAGGGATCTATTGCATTTGGGCTGGGTCAAATAGCAAGCAAATCCTAACAAAATAAATTGACGCTCCAAGCAAAACACATATCATGTGGCGAATAAAAATATAGCTCCAAGTAAAGTTACCGATGAACGAAGACGAAAGAGGGGATGCCTTCCGGGGCATCCCCAAGCTTAGGCTCTTGGCTATCCTTGAATATTACCTTGGGGTGCCTTGGGCATCCCCAAGCTTAGGCTCTTGCCACTCCTTATTCCATAGTCCATCGAATCCTTACCCAAAACTTGAAAACTTCACAACACAAAACTTAACAGAAAACTCGTAAGCTCCGTTAGTATAAGAAAATAAATCACCACTTCAAGGTACTGTAATGAAATCATTCTTTATTTATATTTGTGTTAAACCTACTGTATTCTAACTTATCTATGGTTTATAAACTATTTTACTAGCCATAGATTCATCAAAATAAGTAAACAACACACGAAAAACAGAATCTGTCAAAAACAGAACAGTCTGTAGTAATCTGGATCAAACTTATACTTCTGCAACTCATAAAATTATCAAATAAATTTCTGGACCTGAGGAATTTATCTATTAATTATCTTCAAAAAGAATTAACTCAATATTACTATCCAAATAAAAATGGCAGCATTTCTCGTGAGTGCTAAAGTTTCTGTTTTTTACAGCATGATCAACAAGACTTTCCCAAAGTCTTCCCAAAGGTTCTACTTGGCACAAACACTAATTAAAAGCATAAAACCATATCTAAACAGAGGCTATATGAATTATTTATTACTAAACAGGAACAAAAATAAAATTGGGTTGCCTCCCAACAAGCGCTATCGTTTAACGCCCCTAGCTAGGCATGATGATTTCAATGATGCTCACATAAAAGATGAGAATTGAAACATAAAGAGAGCATCATGAATAATATGACTAGCACATTTAAGTCTAACATACTTCCTATGCATAGGGATTTTGTGAGCAAACAACTTATGGGAACAATAATCAACTAGCATAGGAGAGCAAAACAAGCATAACTTCAAAATTTTAAGCACATAGAGAGGAAACTTGATATTATTGCAATTCCTACAAGCATATATTCCTCCCTCATAATAATTTTCAGTAGAATCATGAATGAATTCAATAATATAACCAGCACCTAAAGCATTCTTTTCATGATCTACAAGCATAGAAATTTTATTACTCTCCACATAAGCAAATTTCTTCTCAGTCGGAATAGTGGGAGTATCATAACAGACTTGAATACTATAAATTGTTTCCATATTAAAAGAGTAATTTTTAGAGAAGGGGTAATCATAATCATGACAAGTTTTATAAATATAATCACTACTTTTTATAGCATAAGTATCATCATAATAATCATAATAAGTAGGAGGCATGCTATCATCATTATAAACTTGCATATCAAAACTTGGGAGGCTAAAAATATTATCATTATTAAGCATAGCATCCCCAAGCTTGGGAAAAACATTAATTGCAGCAAATATATTCTCAAATATGTCATCCTCCTCAAACATAGCTTCCCCAAGCTTGGTCCTTTTCATATCATAAGCATAATCACTCTCATCATTAATAGTATAGATAGCACCAATAGTATAGCAATTATTATATTCTTCCAAGCAAGTGCCAAAAAGATTTTCAAGATCATAAGAGGTATCATTTTCTTCCCAATCATAATCATCACAACAAGCAATAGGCATAACAAGATCATCATCAAGTGTATCATCTTCATTTTCATGAGGCATAACAATAATAGGAGCAACTTTATTTGGGAGAGATACCTTTTTACCTCTCTTCCTTTTTTTTCTTCCTCTTCACCACATCATGTGGGGGTTCAATCCTCTTTTTGGAGCTCCTTATTAATGAGATTGGTTGAGTAGAAGGCTCCTCCTCGTTACCTGATTCATCATAAGAAATAATAGGAGGATATTGGGAAGTCTCTTCCCTTTCATTAGTATTCTCTTCGTCTTCTATTTGTTTTCTTTTCTTTATGTAATTGGCAATATAAGGATTTTCAATGCAATTCACCTCACAATACATATAAATTTCTTCTAGATCAAAGCCAAGAAGTTTGTAATGGGCAAATTCTGGAAGATTATTAGTTAAACGTTTCATTTCTTCATAACCCATAAGCAAACTAAGTTCATTATAATGTGCAAGGGAAATCAAGTCATCACAATTTTTGGACACGATTAGATCGTGAAACAATTTGCATCGGATAGCTAAATGACCACTTTCATTGCAAAGTCCACAAGTACGGCCAAGATAATTTAAGTTTTCAGCACATTCATCTAGCTCTTCTTGCAACAATCTGGTTTCTAAGTACTTATGCTTCTTGCAATATCTATCTTCCCTATTTGGTGTGTATTTACAAACCCAATGCACTCCACAAAAATTGACATGTTTATAGGAGACATTTTCATCATAACTAGTGCAATCATCATTAGCACCATGGATATTCAAAGAACTCGTACAAACAACATTGCAATCATGCTCATCATTCAAATATTTAGTGCCAAACATTTTATAGATTTCTTCTTCTAGCACTTGAGCACAATTTTCCTTTCCATCATACTCACGAAAGATATTAAAAAGATGAAGCGTATGAGACAAACTCAATTCCATATTTTTGTAATTTTCTTTTATAAACTAAACTAGTGATAAAAAAAGAAACTAAAAGACTCGATTGCAAGATCTAAAGATATACCTTCAAGCACTCACCTCCCCGGCAACGGCGCCAGAAAAGAGCTTGATGTCTACTACACAACCTTCTTCTTGTAGATGTTGTTGGGCCTCCAAGTGTAGAGGTTTGTAGGACAGTAGCAAATTTCCCTCAAGTGGATGACCTGAGGTTTATCAATCCGTGGGAGGCGTAGGATGAAGATGGTCTCTCTCAAGCAACCCTGCAACCAAATAACAAAGAGTCTCTTGTGTCCCCAACACACCCAATACAATGGTAAATTGTATAGGTGCACTAGTTCGGCGAAGAGATGGTGAAACAAGTGGTATATGGATGGTAGATTGATAGAGGCAAAGGTGTCCCGATGTTTCGATGAGATGGTGGCTATCATTTTCTGTGGGAGTCGACCTTGACGATCCGACTACGAACGTGCAAGACGTCGCGCCTTAGCAATCGCTAAACCAACTTCCGAGGGTTATTGACCACACCGGAGCATGATCAACCTGACCACGAGGGTCTGTTTCCTGCAAGCAAACAAAGAACAAGCAAGAAACTGAGATTGTAATCTGGATATTGCGAATATAAGATGAAAGCTTTATTGATCAAGGTGGGGTTCTGTGACACCTTGGTCTGGTCGTTGAACATAAACGAAGTACGCGAAGTTGCAGCTATGGCGAACTTTTAATCTAAACAAAACCCAAAGCCTAAACGATGCCCTAAGGGCTGTATATATGGAGGAGAGAGGGGGAATTTCGTGGCCCTTGGTGGAGGGGTCCGAAACCAACCCTAACTCTTCTTTCCCCACACATACGGACTCTAAAAACAGCCTATACTTAAGTACTTCGAAAATACATGGGCCTGGCCCAATAATAAGGTGACGCAGCACCTAAAATAGCCTCTGGACGAAATTTATGAAGTGGCATCTTGTATATTTCGTCCCATGCTTCATGCACTCATTATGGTGGCTTCAGAGTCCTGGAATCATCTCCATGCTTGAACTTGCTCCAAGGTTCATCTTTCTTGTCCAAGCTAGGCCCTTCATTTGTAAGCAAAACAAATGTATCCAATTTAGGCAGCATCATATTCTCATGAACATTAGAATCGTTACCAAGAAACGAAAGTACCTGATAATTCAATTGGCGTGCGCGAGCTCTAGTAATCGGTCCAGTATGTATAGCAGCAGGGGTTGTGGGTGTAACAATGGTATTGATGTCCTCATCATCCTCCCCTTCTTGAAATGAAGTCGTCCTCGACGAAAGTTCATCGTCCTCACCCAAATAAGGCTTCAAATCTGCAATGTTAAAAGTGGGACTAACCCCAAAATCTGCAGGCAACTCAAGTTTATATGCATTATCATTTATTTTCTCTAACACCTTAAAAGGACCATCAGCACGTGGCATTAGCTTTGATTTTCTCAAATTAGGAAATCTATCCTTACGCAAATGTAACCAAACAAGATCTCCAGGTGCAAACACAACATGTTTTCTACCCTTATCTCCAGCAAGTTTATATTTAGCATTCATACGCTCAATGTTTTCCTTAGTTAAATCATGCATTTTTTAAATCAATTCAACACGTTCTTTAGCATCAAAATTAACCTTCTCCGAAGATGGAAGAGGCAACAAATCAATAGGTGCACGAGGTAGGAAATCATACACAATTTCAAAAGGGCACATCTTAGTAGTAGAATGCAATGAACGATTATAAGCAAATTCAATATGAGGCAAGCATTCTTCCCACATTTTCTTGTTATTCTTCAAAACAGCCCTAAGCATAGTAGACAATGTTCTATTGACTACTTCAGTTTGTCCATCAGTTTGGGGGTGACAAGTAGTACTAAAAAGCAGCTTAGTCCCCAACTTAGCCCATAAACATCTCCAAAAGTGGCTAAGAAATTTAGTATCACGATCTGAAACAATAGTATTTGGCACACCATGCAAGCGAATAATTTCACGAAAGAACAAATCAGCTACATTAACAGCATCATCGCTTTTATGACATGGTATAAAGTGTGCCATTTTCGAGAACCTATCCACGACAACAAATATGATATCCCTCCCCTTCTTTGTTCTAGGTAAACCTAAAACAAAGTCCATAGATATATCCTCCCAAGGAACACTAGGTACAGGCAAAGGCATATATAAAGCATGAGGATTGAGTCGTGACTTAGCTTTTTGACATGTAGTGCAGCGAGCAACAAAACGCTCAACATCTCGTCTCATCTTTGGCCAAAATAAATGTGTAGCAAGTATATCCTCCGTCTTCTTGACGCCAAAGTGTCCCATTAATCCTCCTCCATGCGCCTCCTGCAACAACAAAAGACGAACGGAGCTAGCTGGAATGCATAGCTTGTTAGCACGAAACACAAATCCATCATTAAGAACGAACTTGTTCCAAGTTCTCCCTTCCTAACAATTATGCAATACATCTTTAAATTCAGCATCATGAACATATTGATCTTTGATGGTCTCCAAACCAAATATTTTAAAGTCAAGTTGTGAAAGCATAGTATAACGAAGAGACAATGCATCAGCAATAACATTTTCTTTACCCTTCTTGTGTTTAATGACATAAGGGAAAGTCTCAATGAATTCAACCCATTTAGCATGTCTACGGTTCAGTTTTGCTTGAATTTTAATGTGTTTCAAAGATTCATGATCAGAATGTATAACAAATTCCTTGGGCCATAAATAATGTTTCCATGTTTCTAAGGTTCGAAAAAGAGCATATGATTCTTTATCATAAGTAGAATAGTTCAGACTAGGCCCACTCAATTTTTTAGAAAAGTATGCAACAGGTTTGCCATCTTGTAATAACACACCTCCTAATCCAATTCCACTAGCATCACATTCAAGCTCAAAAGTCTTATTGAAATTAGGAAGTTGGAGTAAAGGAGCATGTGTCAACTTATCTTTCAATACCGTGAAGGCTTCTTCCTGTGCGGTACCCCAAACAAAAGGCACAACCTTCTTTGTAAGCTCGTTGAGAGGTGCAACAATGGTGCTGAAATCTCTCACAAAACGTCTATAGAAACCAGCGAGGCCAAGGAAACTCCTCACTTGTGTGACCGTTTTGGGCTGCTGCCAACTCTCAATAGCTTCAATCTTGGCTTTATCAACTTCAATTCACTATGGAGTAACAACATAGCCAAGAAAAGATACTCGGTCGGTGCAAAAGGTGCACTTTCCAAGGTTACCAAACAAACGTGCATCACGTAGAGCAATAAAAACATAACATAAATGTTCCAAATGTTCCTCCAAAGATTTGCTATAAATCAATATGTCATCAAAGTAAACTACCACAAATCGTCCAATGAAAGCACGTAAAACTTCGTTCATTAACCTCATGAAAGTACTAGGTGCATTAGTTAACCCAAAAGGCATGACTAACCACTCATATAATCCAAACTTAGTTTTAAATGTTGTTTTCCATTCATCTCCCAATTTCATACGAATTTGATGGTATCCACTACGCAAATCAACTTTGGAGAATATTGTAGAGCCACTTAATTCATCAAGCATATCATCTAGCCTAGGAATAGGATGACGATAACGAATAGTAATATTATTAATACCTCTACAATCAACGCACATACGCGACGTACCATCCTTTTTCGGCACTAAAATGATAGGAACAGCACAAGGACTAAGGGATTCGCGTATATAACCTTTGTCGAGCAGTTCTTGTACTTGGCGCATAATCTCCTTCGTCTCCTCTGGATTGGTACGGTATGGTGCACGGTTGGGTAATGATGCACCGGGAATTAAGTCAATTTGATGCTCAATCCCTCAAATAGGTGGTAATCCCGGTGGCATGTCTTGTGGAAAGACGTCAGCGAACTCCTGCAAAATGTTAGTGACAGCAGGAGGCAAAGAGGAAGGCACGTCCTCGAATGAAAATAATGCCTCTTTGCACACAAAAGCATAGCAAACAGATTTGCTAAAATCTAGATCATCAATATCAGATTTGGTGGCAAGTAAACATGCACTTTTCAATTTAATTGCAGAAGCAACACTAGATTGTTTATTATTAGGCTGCATTTGTTACTCAAATTCTTTTGCCACAATCTGATTTTCACTCTTATTTTTCTCCTGTTTTGCTTTATTAGCTCTATGAATATCATCTTTCAAAATGGAATCAGGAGTCATAGGAAGCAAAGTAATATTTTTATCCTTATGAACAAGAGTATATTGATTGTTTCTACCATGGTGTACAGAATTTTTATCAAATTGCCATGGTCTACCAAGTAATAAGGAACATGCTTGCATAGGTACTGAGGGAGTCTTGGATTAGGGGGTGTTCGGGTAGCCGGACTATACCTTCAGCCGGACTCCTGGACTATGAAGATACAAGATTGAAGACTTCGTCCTGTGTCCGGATGGGACTTTCCTTGGCGTGGAAGGCAAGGTTGGCGATGCGGATATTCAAGATCTCCCACCATTGTAACCTACTCTATGTAACCCTAACCCTATCCGGTGTCTATATAAACCGGAGGGTTGTAGTCCGTAGGCAATCAACTTCATATACAACAATCATACCATAGGCTAGCTTCTAGGGTTTAGCCTCCTTGATCTCGTGGTAGATCTACTCTTGTACTACCCATATCATCAATATTAATCAAGCAAGACGTAGGGTTTTACCTCCATCAAGAGGGCCCGAACCTGGGTAAAACATCATGTTCCCTGCCCCCTGTTACCATCCGGCCTAGACGCACAGTTCGGGACCCCCTACCCGAGATCCGCCGGTTTTCACACCGACATTGGTGCTTTCATTGAGAGTTCCTCTGTGCCGTCACACTCAGGAAGGATGCCTCCTCCCGTCTTTAAAGACGGCGCCGTTGCTAAGGGAGCCTTGGCTGTCGGCCAAACCCTCCGGCTAGGTGGTTTCCTCATGACCGCCTGTTCGGCTGTTGCGGCGACGGTGACCTCTCGGGTCATCAAAAGCAACCTACACGTCAGCTCGGAGCTTGTTGAGCAGCTAGATCCAATGGAGCTCTCTTTCGTAAACGAGCTCTTGGATCACATCGCCGCCCTGGGGGTCGCTACGGATTACGACCAGGTTGGGCTTAAACCCGATCTAAGAGAAATTAACTCTCCCCAAGTCACCCACCATGTTGCCGTGGTAGAGACGCTGTGCGGCGACCCTTCATCTATTTTAAGGACTAGCTACGTCCGAATTCCCGACCCCTCCAAGCCAGATACCCGCGGAGGGGGAGATATAACTCAAGACCTGAGCTTAGGATCAGGCAACGGGCCAGATTCACTGGACAACATCCAAGAATCCGAACTTCAGAGTTCGGAAACTCTTCGGCCTCCGAATCTTGGATTGGGTGAGGTTTTAGATTCAACGACACCCGCCCACCCAATCATAAGCGATCTCTCCCAAATCAGGCAGAGGCCCGAGGAAACAGTACATCATTACTGGGCCAGATTCCTCCTGGTTATGAACAGGATAGAGGATTGCCGCGAGGAAGACGCAATCTCAATTTTTTGCAGTAATTGCACGGACAAGGGAATCCTTAACGTCATAAGTCGTCGTGATATCACACACTTCGCTGACTTGGCGTCCATAGTACAAAAATACTGTGCGATGGAAAGCGCTTGGAAAACCGAAATAAATTTTTGGGATAATCCGGCCTTGAATAGTAATCCCGTCCGAACTAAGAGGGTGCATCATCACAGGACACCCGGAATAAACACCAAAAAGCCAAAACCCTCTACAGGGCATGGAGCCGTACTGGAAAGTTGGCTTGATGGACCCTGTAGAATTCACAGTACAGAGGATGCCACACCAACTCACAGCCTTAGAGCATGTTGGATACTCCGGCAGGTGGCCAAAATCGGCGAGGACCTCTTAATTCCGGAGGCCGCAGAAAGCCAGCCCAAGGACACCAGTACCGTTCTCACAGTCTTCGAGACTTTCGCATCAAACAATGTGCGAAAAAGAACACTCCGCAGCCTCCCCGAAGTCTATCAAGTTGCAACAATAAATCCATGGAGCGACACTGCCATTACCTTCAATGCAAGTGATGAACCTAGATTCCGAATAGCCCGAGCACCAGCCGCATTGGTCCTCAGTCCCATAGTGGACGGCTTTCACCTCACCAAGGTGCTCATGGATGGAAGCAGCGGACTGAACCTCATTTATGAGGAAACTCTTCAAACAATGGAAATAGACTGGAACCGCTCGAGCGAAGCAACACAACCTTTAGAGGAATAATCCCCAGTCGGGAAGCGCGCTGCACAGGAAAAATCACACTAGATGTGGTGTTCGGCATGCTGGATAATTACAGGTCCGAAGAAGTCACGTTTCAGGTGGCCCCATTTAAGAGTGGATATCACGTTTTACTAGGGCGGGAAGCATTCACAATCTTCCAAGCAATACCCCATTACGGGTACATGAAGCTTAAGATGCCTGGGCCAAATGGAATTATCACTCTAGCTAGTGATCCGGACATAGCACTCCGCACCGAAAACAAGACGGCCGCATTAGCCCTTGAGGCGCTATCCGAAGCCTTAGCAGCCGAGGAACTAACTGCGCTGCGCTCCACGGTTAACAGGGATGATGTGATACTCGATAAGAGATCCAAATCCACATCCTTCAAGCCAGCCGACGAAATAGTCAAATTCCAGGTCCATCCAACGGACCCCAATAAAATAGCTTCAATCGGGGCACGACTGAACCCTGATGCAGACGCCGCACTGCGAGAGTTCCTATGAGAGAACTGGGACATCTTCGCTTGGCACCCTTCAGACATGCCAGGGATCCCACGCAGGCTGGCCGAACACAGCTTAAATATCCTAAAAGGATTTAAACCTGTCAAACAAGCCCTTCGGCGTTTTTCCGAACCCAAGAGACAGGCTATGGGAGAGGAGCTAGCCAAGCTATTGGAGGCCGGATTCATCAGAGACATAAAACATCCGGACTGGCTAGCAAACCTGGTGATGGTACCAAAGAAGGACAAATCCTGGCGCCTGTGTGTCGATTTTAAAGACCTTAACAAGGCTTGCCCAAAGGATCCCTTCCCCCTCCCCCGCATCGATCAAATTATCGATGCCACCGCAGGACACGATTTGTTGTGTTTCCTCGATGCATACTCCGGTTACCATCAAATCAAGATGGCAGAATCAGACCAAGCTGCAACAGCATTCATCACACCATACGGCCCATTCTGCTTCAACACAATGCCCTTCGGGCTGAAAAACGCCGGCGCAACATATCAGCGCATGATCCAGACATGTCTGGCAAACCAGATCGGCAAAACAGTGGAGGCGTATGTGGATGATGTGGTCGTCAAATCAAGACATGTCGAATCCCTAGTAAACGACTTGAGGCTTACATTCGATAACCTCCGACAATATGACATCAAGCTCAACCCAGAAAAATGCGTCTTCGGCGTTCCAGCCGGAAAGCTCTTGGGCTTCATTGTATCCGGTAGAGGAATTGAAGCAAACCCAGCCAAGATCCGAGCTTTGTCACAATTGGATGTCCCAAAGGACCTCAAACAAATACAAAAATTAACCGGATGCGTGGCGGCTTTAAGCCGCTTCATCTCCCGCTTGGGAGAAAAGGCACTACCCCTCTATCGCCTCCTTCGGCACACCAAACACTTCGAGTGGATGGATGCCGCCACGGCCGGACTTGATGAAATAAAAGCCATATTGGCAACAGACCCAGTCCTGGCCGCGCCGAACACCAGCGAACCAATGTTATTATACATTGCAGCTACACATCAAGTTGTCAGCGCAGTGCTCGTTGTCGAGCGGGAAATGGATGGACACAAATTCCCCCTTCAAAGGCCGGTCTACTACGTGTCCACTATCCTCACTCCATGCAAATCACGGTACCCGCATTACCAAAAGATTGCATACGCGGTATTCATGGCATCCCGGAAGCTACGACACTACTTTCAAGAGTGTTCCATAACAGTAGCCTCGGAAGTACCACTCAACGATATTATCAACAACCACGAAGCAACGGGACGGATTGCAAAATGGGCCATCGAGCTTCTCCCGTTTGATATAACCTATAAGCCACGGTGAGCTATTAAATCGCAAGTTTTGGCCGACTTCGTCGCAGAATGGACGGAGGCCGAGCTCCCCAAAGAGTACGGCACATATTCAAACTGGATTATGCATTTCGACGGCTCCAAAATGTTGGCCAGACTGGGGGCTGGCGTCGTCCTGACGTCCCCCACAAGAGACACAGTCCAATATGTGCTCCAGATCATGTACACAGATTCCAACAATGCAGCCGAATATGAGGCCCTCCTACATGGTCTCCGGATAGCAGTATCCATGGGTATCCAACGCCTAGAGGTACGCGGGGATTCAAACCTCGCGATATCCCAAATAAATGGAGACTTCGACGCCAAGGACCCAAAAATGGCAGCTTACCGCAACGCCGTCCTAAAAATGTCAGCTCGTTTCGAAGGGCTGGAGTTTCACCATATAGCCCGAGAAAACAATCAAGCAGCGGACGTCCTAGCACGCATCGGAGCAAAACGCGATGCAGTCCCCCCTAACATCTTTTTGGAAAGATTGTTCAAACCATCCGTAGCATGGGAGGGGGAACCCGCAAATAACAGCCCGGACCCAGCCGCACCACTCGACGCCAAACAATCTGACACAATTGGAGGCTCTCCCAATGAAATTACACCTTCAGCCCACGTAATAATGGCGGTTATCGCCCCATGTACAGAACCACTCCTAGCCTACCTTACTAGGCAGGAACTCCCGGAGGACCAAAACGAGGCCCGCTGCATAGTGCGGCGATCTAAAGCCTATAGAGTCCACGAGGGAGAGCTTTATAAGAAAAGCACTACCGGAGTCCTTCAAAGGTGCATCTCCGAAGAGGAAGGGCGGAACCTTCTGGCTGAAATTCATGCCGGACTCGGTGGTCACCACGCCGCTGCTCGGTCCCTTGTTAGCAAGGCTTTCCGTACAGGCTTTTATTGGCCGACGGCCCGGGCAGACGCTCAGGACCTAGTCCAACGATGCGCTGGTTGCCAACTTTTAGCCAACCAAAGCCATATGCCACCCACCGCACTCCAAACTATACCCATCACCTGGCCTTTTGCGGTCTGGGGGCTTGACATGGTCGGACCCCTTAAAGGCGGGACCGATAGGAAAAAATACTTACTGGTCATGGTGGATAAGTTCACCAAATGGATAGAAGCCAAGCCTGTTAAAACGGCCGAATCCGGACCTGTGATAGACTTCATATCCGGGGTTGTACACCGTTATGGCGTCCCCCACAGCATCATAACCGATAACGGTACAAACTTTACCGCCGACGAGGTAAAACTCTGGTGCAAAAACATGGGCATCAAGCTCGATTATGCTTCCGTCTATCACCCACAAACCAACGGCCAGGTCGAACGCGCAAATGGTCTTATCATGAGCGGCATTAAACCTAGACTGGTGCGGTCCCTCAAGGAATCTAACACGCACTGGGTAGAGGAGCTCGACTCCGTGCTATGGGGGCTGCGGACCACGCCAAATCGCACCACCGGATACACACCATTTTTCATGGTGTACGGCGCAAAGGCAGTTCTGCCCTGCGACATAATTCATGACTCACCTAGAGTGCGCATGTACGAAGAAAGAGAAGCCGAGCTCAATCGGCAGGACAACTTGGAAGCCATGGAGGAGGAGCGTGACGTGGCAAAAGCCCGTTCCGCATTTTATCAACAGCAGGCCCGAAGATATCAAAGCAGAGAAGTACGGGCCAAAAATTACAATGTTGGCGAACTAGTTCTATGCCTGCCGAATAAGAAAAAGGACAAACTCAAGCCCAAGTGGGAAGGTCCATTCATAATCAACCAAGTCCTGACTGGTGGGGCGTACCGCCTGCGAGATGCGTCGGATAACCGACTCAAGCCGAACCTGTGGAACGCCACCCGTCTCCGAAGATTCTATGCCTAGCGCCGGATTCTGTGTTCGTCTCCTTCCTCTGTCCATTTTTTGCATTTTTCTGTCTTACATTTCTCTCCTTCCCCTCTTTTCTTTTATAGCCCTTAAAGGCTCATCCAGTGACGCGCCACTCGCGCTCATTAAACCTGGGGGCTTCTTTAACAGAAGCTTATTTATACGGGCTTCACGCCCAACACATGCGTCAAACTTCCGCATGTACCTTTTTCTTCACCATTATATGCATCGATATAACTTAAGTTTTGGCCAAGCTGGGTTGCCTGGCTCCTGTGCTTACCCCTACATTCCCGATTGTTCGGCTAGGTGGTAAAGGGAGCACCTCTGCGATTGTTACTGCCGGGTCAGCCGGATGTGTACCTCAGACTGGGTGAAGCCTAAAGCTAGCGTTCTTAAGGGAATATTCGGTCGGTGAAATAAAAGATGATATTTTTACCCATTTTATGCGCCCCCAGATGCTTTTTTCTGTGTTTTTTCACGCAGTCCGGACATGCACTTTAGGGCATGCCTCCCAGCGAAAGGAACCCCTAACGGAACTATTCTCTCTGGAAGATGTTTCTTACTAACCATGTAATATAACATAACTAGTTGGGCACTTGTCTAATAAAGCACTAATGACCCCTACGCCTGGTCTACACGCATACCCCGGTTCTTATATAACCGCTATGGTATTCGGACACACTCCGGACCGTCAGGTCCCGAGGTTGAAGCGAAAAGGTCGGCAACGACAAACGATCTACAATCCAGCTAGAAGGCATTACACATGTCAATTTAAAATTACATAGTCATTCTGACTAATTGTATTCCTCTTCTATACCATCTAACAGGCTGTCTAATTTACAGTCCTGCTGGGAATACTTCGCGGCCAACTCTACTTGGCCGTATACTAAGCTTACAGGGATCTCCTTCCCGTTAGGCCCCACTGGTCCGACCTCGGCCATGTGGTTTGGGTCAGACTTCGTAAAACGGGTCTTCACCATGGCCCAGGCCTCCCTAGCGCCTTGCCGGCAGGCCAATATCTTCCATAACCGGAAGCGCCGCCGAGCTCCCTTCAGCTTCTCCGCAAGCTCTCCAAGGCCCTCGGGCACGGATTGGGCAGGCCATAAGGCTTGGGCAATACCCCGCATTGCCTGCCGAATTCGCTCGTGCAGTTGCAAGAGTTCGGGAAGAAGGTCACCCGTAGAACCGGGCATCTCCTCTGCAGGACGACCTGTGAGCATACCTACAGACATTACTCTGTTAGTCGACTTCCTCGCCGAACTCTTTTTTCAAAGTTCGTTCAAGCACTTACTAAAAATGTCGTGTCGAAGCCGCTGATTCTCCTTCGTGGAGTCCGACAGCTGGCCACGAACATCTTTAAGTTCGACGTCCAACTTGGTGTTGGCATCCTGAAGATCATTCTTCTCTCGCCTCACCTTTGTCAACGTACTCTCACCGGCCTTTAGCCGGCGTAAGAGTTGTTGCTTGTCCGGATCGAGTCCGGCGCCATCTGCAATATGATTTGTCAGATTTGCACCCACACCGCACAATACTAATCTTTCGAAGTGTATCTTACCTGAGGGGGTCTCTTTAGGCTCCCCTGCTACGGCTAGTGCAGCCTCTAGTTGGGCCTTGCACTTTTCCAGCTCCTCGGACAGTACGGCATTCTTCTCTGTAAGAAGCTGCATATTAAGTGATCCTTAAATAAGTTGCTCTAACTGCTTCAAGTCTCAGGGGCTACTGGCATATATATATATATATATATATATATATATATATATATATATATATATATATATATATATATATATATATATATATATTTAACCAAAATTTTCTTACCCGTATGTCTTTTACATACTGATCCGTGGCTCTGGCTAAACCATTTTGAGCGGCACGGAGGTACGCATCTCCCGAATTAAAGGCATCTAAAGCCTCTTGGGAGAAACAAGCATCGCGTAGAATTGTCCGGCGACGCCTGTGGTTCATGGCACTCTCCACTTTAGAATTTGTGGCAGACAGCCTGTCCGCATCCTCTGTTGGAGGAGCGTCCGGTGCGCGCCTTGTGCTCGCCTCCGCTTCCTGGCCAGACATTGGAGCCTGGCTGGTGGAGGCGCGATTGGCAACCTCTCCGGATGTTGTCCGGCGAGGTCTCTTCGTTCTGAAGATAGCACGAACGTTAATATGCCCTGACAGAATAACTCCAGGGAAACAGAGGGTGCACTATACCTTTGCGCCGGCATCTCAGTCCGGACTTCATTCCTTTTTGCCCCACGGGGCTTTGCGGCCCCTCGTTGGCTAGCCGCCGCAGGTTCGGCCTCCTGCCTCGGAAATCTCCCCTGCAAAACATGGCTGTCGTCAAAAACACCGGGCTACGTGAGGGTGGAATCTCTTTCAAGGGAATAAGACCCCGGTTTCTATCACCTGGGAGGCCGGGATTAACCCTGGGTAATCCGCCATAATGGCTACCAAGGTATTGTCCTTGCTTAGCTGATGGAACACCCCATCGATAAGCTCCACCGATATGTCCGGATCCTCTTCGGAGTCCGGATTGAGGGACTGTTCTGGGTCCTCGGGCTGTGGAGGGCGGCTGCTTATATCCTTTACCTCCTGTCGCAGTTCCTGCATTGAAGTCGTTAGACTACCTATCTAACCACGGGAGTATAAAACAAACGGGCAAGCGCAATTGTTCACTTACCCAACTTGGAGGATCGTACATACTGAATCCAGCCTGCGGGTTGACGCGGAGGAATTCCTCCTTTTCTCCCTTGTACAAAGAGGATAAGATCTTTACTAAGGAAGCGGCTGAGGCCGGCCCCTTACGACCGTAACGTGTGGCGTCATCCTCCCCGTTGAAATCCCACATGGGGTGGCCTCTATATTGAAGCGGTTGCACCCCCCGCATAATGCATGCGGCCATGACTCCAATCATGGTTAGTCCGGAATGAGCCAACAGTCTTATCCGGCCCATAAGGTAAAGGACGTCTCTGTTGCTTTCTCTCTGGGAGCTCCGCGGACGCCAGCTCAAGCGTTTCTTCAATGGAGCACTGTTGAACTCAGGGAGACCGACCCAGATAGGGTCCGGTAGCGGGACGTCATCTATATAAAACCATTCCGAAGGCCAGTCCTCGGACGCCTTCTTTGGGGTTCCGGATAGGTATCCGGTCCCGGCGATGCGCCATACTTCGGCTCCGCCCACTTGGTATATAGACCCCTTTTGAGAACGGGGCACCAGGCAGAATAACCTCTTCCACAGCACGAAATGAGCCTCAACGCCTAAAAATAGCTCGCAAAGGGCGACGAAACCCGCAATATGCAATACGGAGGCGGGCGTGACATTGTGCAGCTGGAGGCCGTAGAACTCCAGAAGCCCGCGGAGAAATGGATGAATTGGAAATCCCAGTCCCCTTATTAGATAGGGGACGAGGCACACCCGCTCTCCTTTAGAAGGATTGGGGGTGCTCTCCGCTTGTTTTCCACCATTGTAGGTGGCGAGACCGGCTCGGACCGGGACCATGTATGCCTGAGGGAGAAATCCCTTGGCCTGAAGCGACACTAACTCGCTATGCGGGATGGTGCAACTATCCCAGTCCCCGGGTTTGGGACCGGAGGGGCGAGGGGAGGAGCTGCGACGGCTGGTCATGTTGGAATGGACCTTTGCTGGAAGCGCTCTGATGATAACTCGCGGAAAGGAGAAGATGTGGTTTGGACCTAAATCCCCATCCCGTTAAATAGGCGGCTCGTGTATACGGCTAGGGGTGTGGATGTAAAGACACCCTGGCTTTTCGCATTCGTTTGACACGTGGAAGACGGCCATTATTGGGCGTGGAAGCCGAGGAGCACTACATTACAAAAATCGGACATTATTCCTACAGGTACACAAGATTTGGAGAAGAACCCGCCTTGCAATGTCGAACAATCTGCGCGCCGGACTCGTCGTCATTGAAGCCTGGTTCGGGGGCTACTGAGGGAGTCCTGGATTAGGGGGTGTTCGGGTAGCCGGACTATACCTTCAGCCGGACTCCTGGACTATGAAGATACAAGATTGAAGACTTCGTCCCGTGTCTGGATGGGACTTTCCTTGGCATGGAAGGCGAGCTTGGCGATGTGGATATTCAAGATCTCCCATCATTGTAACCGACTCTATGTAACCCTAACCCTATCCGGTGTCTATATAAACTGGAGGGTTGTAGTCCGTAGGTAATCAACTTCATATACAACAATCATACCATAGGCTAGCTTCTAGGGTTTAGCCTCCTTGATCTCGTGGTAGATCTACTCTTGTACTACCCATATCATCAATATTAATCAAGCAGGACGTAGGGTTTTACCTCCATCAAGAGGGCCCGAACCTGGGTAAAACATCGTGTTCCCTGCCTCCTATTACCATCCGGCCTAGACGCACAGTTCGGGACCCCCTACCCGAGATCCGGCGGTTTTGACACCGACAGGTACCACATCACAATCAACATAATCAGCATATGTAGAGATACTAAAATGCACACGAACAATACGTGTTACCTTAACCTTGCCGCTGTTGTTGAACCATTGGATGTAGTAAGGATGTGGATGTGGTCTTGTGGTGAGAGATAGCTTCTCCACCATCTCCATGCTAGCCAAGTTATTGCAGCTCCCTCCATCTATGATGACGCGAACAGAACGTTCCTTCACAACTCCCTTTGTATGGAACAAATTATGCCTCTGATTTTGCTCAGCTTGTGTAACCTGCACACTCAAAACACGTTGAGCAACTAAACATTCATACCTGTCAGCATCTTCAGCAGCCATGTATTGCGTCTCATGATCAGAATCATCTCCACCGTGTTCTTCACGTGTAATAAGAGCCAAAGTCTCCTCATCATAGTCACTAGCGGACTCATACCCACCATCCTCAGTAGCAATCATCACACGCTGAGATTGGCATTCTCTCACAAAATGTCCTCTTCCCTTACAACGACGATAAATAATATCACATGTGTGCCCTGTTGATGCCATGGAAGAAGAAGAGCTCTGCGCAGGTCCAGCAGGTGTGCTATTGGCAGATTGTGGTGGTTGTGCCTGCTTTCTTGTATCACGGCTGGAGGTGGCACCTGATGGAGGTGCTGGTGGAGTGGAAGTATAGGATGCACGTGGTGTCCATGATGAAGATCGACCTGCAGAAAAGTTAGTTCGCGCCAATGCCTGTCGATCATGCACTTCACGTTCAGCTTTACAAGCAAGATGGAATAAACCAGTGATATTATTATACTCCTTATACTCCAGGATGGTCTGAATCTCTCTATTTAATCCACCCATAAAATGTGGAAGCATAGCTTCATTCTCCTCAACAATACCACATCTAATCATGCCAGTTTGTAATTCCTGATAATATTCTTCTACAGAATTTTTTCCTTGTCTTAAACGCTGCAATTTTTGAAGTAATTCACGTTGATAATATGGTGGAACCCAATGAGTACGCATAGCAGTTTTCAAAGCAGCCCAAGTAGCTGGAATAGGATATAATCTACAATGCTCAGACCACCAAACACATGCAAAACTAGTGAATGCACAAATAGCAGCAGGAACACGTCTCTCCTCGGTATATTGTAAACATGTAAATCGTTGTTCAGTTTCTAACTCCCAAGTAAGATATATAT
The DNA here is from genome assembly GCF_018294505.1 of Triticum aestivum. Classification (NCBI taxonomy): domain Eukaryota; kingdom Viridiplantae; phylum Streptophyta; class Magnoliopsida; order Poales; family Poaceae; genus Triticum; species Triticum aestivum. The sequence goes on along the minus strand of NC_057806.1, from coordinate 227,392,123 downwards.
CAGGAACATATCTACCCTCAAATGGTGGAATATTCAATTTTAGTTTAGGGAGATGGTCATGATCTCGTACCTGAGGGTGATCCCTACCATTGCCATTATTTGCATGTGGACGACCTGGTGGTTGTTGTGCTGGTCGTGGCACGTAGTTCTGATTTTGATCAACCTCATCCTCGTAATCTCCGGCAAAATCATCCTCCTCTGCATCAGCAGCAGGAGCCACAGAAGTATCAACAGCAGCACCAACAGTTTGGCCAGGTGCAAGAGGGAGACGGCTCGCTCGGCGGAGGGCTGTTTCACGATGTGTAGGTAGTCGTTGTTGTTGTTGTTGTAGAGGTGCGTTAGGTGCAGCCGGTGGTGGTGGTGGAAGACGCGCGAGCAATTCATTAAACCTGTTATCGAGCTTTGTTTCTAACGTCTTCTCCATGTCGTCTATCTTCTCCATGGCCTCTTCAAATCTGTTTAGCACATCTTGCACCTGTCCACTCATCATTTGCTGAAATTTATCATGCAACACCTTATTCGTCGTGTTCTCCCAGTCAGTCTCGTCGGCTTGTGATCCTGCCATGGTTAGCAACAATACAAACACACAAGAATGTGATCCTATAGACTACTAACAAGAGGTGGTGGTGGTGTCACAAATCCGTCAAGCAAATCTCAAATTCTTACCAGTTCTTACCCAGCAGCAGGCGGTGATTAGCAACCGTCGTAGTCAAAACACTCAAAGCTTGGATAGAGCGATTACCAGGGAGAGTCAAACGCACGACGTAGATGTATGTGGAGCTGGGAAGGCTTATAACATGGTAGAAAAAAGGGTCAGCAACAATCAATTCAGAGATGCAAAGTTGAATAAACGCTCAACAGCGGTATTGTGCTGATCCTAGGCTAGACCGTGCTAGAGACGCGAGCCTAGAACACTAAGAAAATCACGGCGCTGCACGTAAACAATGGAGGAGCACACTCTGAATATTTTTCCTTTTTTTGCACTTTTTTGCACTTTTTTTTTGCTCCGCAACAAAAAAATTCGAAAAAGTCTACAAATGGTCTAAAAACTGCCTAGCCAGAATTTTCCAGACTTAGTTTTTTTTGAGTTTGGAACTATTTTTCTTCTGTGGGTAGCACGGAATCTCGGGAGTCCTACTCTGTCACGACTCGGAGTATGGCGTGATCTGGAACTCGAAAACAATGCAAAAATTACTGGACTCGGTCTGGTGGCGGAGATGAATCTAGTGGAATCTCGGACTGGTGGCGGCGATGAATCTGGTGGAAATCGGACTGGTGGCGGATATATGTTGCAGGTGAACTCGGATTGGCGTGATGGCGGCGGATATGTGGTGGCGTATATGGACTCAGATTGGTGGTGAATATGGCAGCGATGATGAAGTTGGTGTGGTGGTGGTATATGGCAGCAACGATGATGATGATGCGGTGGTGATATATGGCAGCGGCGACGTGACAACCTGTGAACAGAACTCGAAACTCTAAAGGACTAGACGCTAAGACTAGCAACTTGACACGACGATGCAACCACAAATTCAACAAAGCAAATACAGAAAAGATTATGCAAAGGCTCAGATTGGTTTGGATAGGATGAACTAACCCTAATTTTTTTGGCTTTTTCGTGGACTATAGGTACGAAGAATAGACTCGATCTAAACTACGAAAAACTGTAAAATCTCACTGAGCAACCTGAAAATCTGATACCACTTGATAGAGGCAAAGGTGTCCCAATGTTTCGATGAGATGGTGGCTATTGTTTTCTGTGGGAGTCGACCTTGACGATCCGACTACGAACGTGCGAGACGTCGCGCCTTAGCAATCGCTAAACCAACTTCCAAGGGTTAATGACCACGCCGGAGCACGATCAACCTGACCACGAGGGTCTGTTTCCTGCAAGCAAACGAAGAACAAGCAAGAAACTGAGATTGCAATCTGGATATTGCGAATATAAGATGAAAGCTTTATTGATCAAGGTGGGGTTCTATGACGCCTTGGTCTGGTCGTTGAACACAAATAAAGTACGCGAAGTTGCAGCTATGGCGAACTTTTAATCTAAACAAAACCCAAAGCCTAAATGATGCCCTAAGGGCTGTATATATGGAGGAGAGGGGGGAATTTCGTGGCCCTTGGTGGAGGGGTCTGAAACCAACCCTAACTCTTGTTTCCCCACACATACGGACTCTAAAAACAGCCTATACTTAAGTACTTCGAAAATACATGGGCCTGGCCCAATAATAAGGTGACGCGGCACCTAAAATAGCCTCTGGACGAAATTTATGAAGTGGCATCTTGTATATTTCGTCCCATGCTTCATGCACTCATTATGGTGGCTTCAGAGTCCTGGAATCATCACTTGTAACTCTGTTCTTGTTCCCCTTGCGCATGCCATCATCTCCATGCTTGAACTTGCTCAAAGGTTCATCTTTCTTGTCCAAGCTAGGCCCTTCATTTGTAAGCAAAACAAATGTATCCAATTTGGGCAGCATCATATTCTCATGAACATTAGAATCGTTACCAAGAAACGAAAGTACCTGATAATTCAATTGGCGTGCGCGAGCTCTAGTAATCGGTCCAGTATGTATAGCAGCAGGGGCTGTGGGTGTAACAATGGTATTGATGTCCTCATCATAGATAAAGGTATTTGTAATCTGAAATAATAAAAACAGCAAGGTAGCAAGTGATAAAAGTGAGCGTAAACGGTATTGCAATGCTAGGAAACAAGGCCTAGGGTTCATACTTTCGCTAGTGTAAGTTCCCTCAACAATACTAACATAATTGGATCACATAACTATCCCTCAACGTGCAACAAAGAGTCACTCCAAAGTCACTAATAGCGGAGAACAAACGAAGAGATTATGGTAGGGTACGAAACCACCTCAAAGTTATTCTTTCCAATCAATCCGTTGGGCTATTCCTATAAGTGTCACAAACAGCCCTAGAGTTCGTACTAGAATAACACCTTAAGACACACATCAACCAAAACCCTAATGTCACCTAGATACTCCATTGTCACCTCAAGTATCCGTGGGTATGATTATATGATATGCATCACACGATCTCAATTCATCTACTCAACCAACACATAGAACCTCAAAGAGTGCCCCAAAGTTCTACCGGAGAATCACGACGAAAACGTGTGCCAACCCCTATGCATAGGTTCATGGGCGAAACCCGTAAGTTGATCACCAAAACATACATCAAGTGAATCACGTGGTATCCCATTGTCACCACAGATACGCACGGCAAGACATACATCAAGTGTTCTCAAATCTTTAAAGACTCAATCCGATAAGATTACTTCAAAGGGGAAACTCAATTCATTACAAGAGAGAAGAGGGGGAGGAGAAACATAAGATCCAACTATAATAGCAAAGCTCGCGATACATCAAGATCGTATCGTCTCGAGAACACGAGAGAGAGAGAGATCAAACACATAGCTACTAGTACATACCCTCAGCCCCGAGGGAGAACTACTCCCTCCTCGTCATGGAGCGCGCCGGGATGATGAAGATGGACACCGGTGAGGGTTCCCCCCTCCGGCAGGGTGCCGGAACAGGGTCTCGATTCACTTTTGGTGGCTACAGAGGCTTCTGGTGGTGGAACTCTCGACCTAATCTCCGTTTTGGAAGTTTTAGGTCACGTGGGTATATATGGGTGCAGGGAGGATGTCGGAGGAGCCACAGGGGTCCCACGAGACAGGGGGCGTGCCCTAGGGGGGGGCACCCCCACCCTCGTGAGCACCTCGTTCCTTCCTTGACGTGGGGTCCAAGTCCATCGGGTGTGTTTCCTTCCAAAAATAACTTCTCCGGTTGATTTCGTTCCGTTTCGACTCCGTCTGATATTCCTTTTCTTCAAAACACTGAAATAGGCATAAAACAGCAAATCTGGGCTGGGCCTCCGGTTAATAGGTTAGTCCCAAAAATAATATAAAAGTGGATAATAAAGCCCAATATTGCCCAAAACAGTAGATAATATAGCATGGAGCAATCAAAAATTATAGATACGTTGGAGACGTATCAAGGTACATGATTTCCGAAGGTTTCTTGGTTATGTGTTGAAGGATGGATACAGCTAGATGTACGATTTGCTAGTTTTGGGTGAGATATTATGCTTCCCCTGTATCCCCAACACCTGATTGCATAACCAGGAAGTTTCGGGGGTTTATAAGTGGGAATTCAAGTAGCTCCTAGAATATCTTTTCAACAGACACATGATACGATATGGGATCTATCATATGTTTGTTTCCAGCTTATTTTGCAAGCCAATCCTTTGTTTTGTTTTGAGTTGTGGTATTCTAGTTGCTTCAAAGTCAAGTGTTGATTCCATATTTTTCCTAAGCGGTGTTCTCATACTCCTATGTGAACACTAATCCTTCATGATAATCAAGATTGTCATGTCAATCCTTTTCAGCCGGCGTGTTTCTCTTCAATTGGATTCGATCTTTTCAACATCCGCAAGATCACCTCTCGGTTTTTTTTCCAATGTTGTCTGTTTCATCTGTCCCCAAGTTGCCTTTGTTTTCCCGCCCTCCCATCCCTTTTTCTTCAAGGAGTCAGATTTTTCTGAATCAAGTATCCATATTGTTGATGTGAAGTCTCTCCATTCTTTTCTGTCAATATTCTTATCCGGTGATTCTCAGGAAGATACTAACTGAGCTTCAAGTTCATCATTCTTTATTCTCTTTTCTTCTCCGGTGGATTCAATTCAAGCTTTATCGATCATATCCTTTCCTTGTTTCTAATGTTTTCTCATGTCGGTGCACCTCTTAATCATCCACTTCTCGCTATTCAATTGTTCCGGAGTGCTGAAGATATCTCAAAGATGCATGTTTCCACTCTGCATTCATTCAAGCTTCAAGCTATTTAAATCAACTGGGTCAATCTCCTTTTCAAGTAACCATTTCAACAGTGTATCTTTTGAGTGGGCCCTAACCCACTGGTCTTTTCCCAGGATCTTACCTGACTCTTCTAATTTTCCAGAGTTATCCTCAAATTCATTTCAAAGTTTGACGTAAGAATGATGTGTCATCAGTAAAATGCCTTCTCCAAGATCTTTCACATTCTTTTCATCATTGGTTCAACCTTTCTAATTTCCATTCCGGAGTACATCAACAATTCATGGCGCTATTTCTCGTCGTCATTCTCGGATTTGAAGCCCGAAGAAGATTTTTCTCTCAATCTTGTCCATTCTCTCGAAGATTCGTGATTCTAGCTTGATGCCATCCTCTCATAATTGTTTTTGATTGTGAGAATTCTTTTCACCCACCCGAAGCAGTTCATGAGGTCTTTCCATTTTAGTCCTACGAAGGCCATCATTTTGGGTTTATTCATTCTCAGCTTTCACCTCTCGTTCTCGAATTCTTCCGGGGCATCGTTCAAGTTTTCTCTAATCATATCGTGATCTCTTTGTTCTCATGTATCTAAATTCTCTCAAGTATCTTTGTTCATTTTCTAATTCTTCTCGGTGTTTCACTATATTTTCTGTGTTCGCTTTCAATCCTTATGATGGTTCCATCAAGATCTCTCTTCATACGTTATCACATCAATTTATTCGTTGTTTCAATACTACCGGTGGTTCATTGAAGACCTTCCCAAGTTTACGCTATATTTCTCCTTTATCATTTCCAATGAGAATGAGTAGTATGCCAAATCCATTGCTTGTTATAAATTTAAATGATGAAGGATAAGCATAATGTAATTCTTATTCTTGTCTCATCTAAGTGATTAATTCCTTATTCCGGAGGCTCATCAAATTCTCGGTTTCAATTGTTTCATATTTTCTTTTCCCAAAGTTCCAAGCTCTCTCAATTATATCATCGCGAAGATCCATCTAAATCATCACAAGGCTTCACTTTGTGTTTTCAACTTCTCTTTCTTTATATCATCCTTTTGTTTACCGGAGTTCTTCATGGAGGCTCTACATGGTGGTTCGTCAAGGATTCTTTTCATTCTTCAATTGTTCTTCAAGATTTCTCTCGAAGTTAAGATCCGCCAAGCTATACTCTCAAATAAACATGGTGCTTGACACGTGTTTTGTTTCGAGGAGTTCAAGAATTCTTCATCTTGCATTCTATAGTGCAATTCTTTCTACCTTATCTTTTGAGGTGGTGTTATGTCATTCTTGACAATTTCCCTTCGTGTTTCATGATTCGCAAGTTGTCACAGATGAGATATGTAAACCCTTCATTTTATTTTCGTTCAGGAGATCCTTTGTAATCCATTAACCTATTCGTTGGAGTTATTTTGTGTCATTTTTTACCTAAAGCCTTTCCTAAGGATTGTTGCTATTTATGGTGCTTATAAATGACCCAAGTTCTTCATTTTATCCTCCTGATGAAATAAGTTTCTCGTCTCCTTGTTGATGTCAATTCAATCTATTGTTTCCGTTAGTGCCAAAATTTCACCTCATAATTTTGGGATGTTTTCCATAAGCCCAAAACAAGCTTACACTTTTCGTTGTTGGATTTCCAACAACTCCATTCGACCCTTATCCTAAATATGCCTTTTCAAGCTCATTTGAGGTAGAAGATGTTGTTTTCTCCTCCGTTCTTTTGATTCCATTCTTACATTCATTCCGGAGGCATTGTAGGGTTGCTATATTCACCCATCATCTCGTTTTGTCAAATATCATGTTCTTTTTGTGCTTGTCCATTCAACCGGAGTGTAGTGCTCTCTTTTCAAGTTCTTCCCATTCTGTTAAGTTTTGCCTCCCTTCCCAACCGGAGTGTTGTCTGAGATCTTTCTTACCCCTTGTGCCATTCTTTCATTTGCCGGAGGCAGTGTGTTGTTGATTTCATCAAGTATCCTCTCATCTTGTCAAGATCATATTCTATGCCTTCCTTCTCCAACCAGAGTGTTATCGTAATTGATCTTTATCGTTCCTTGTACTTCTAATTTCTACCGGAGTGTTTGCATGTACTTCTTGCCATTGCAACCCTTTTCTTATGTCTTTCTACCTACAAGGTTCTAGTAATGTTCCTTGTTCCTCTTTTCTAACTGAGTGTTTCAACTTTGTTCATCTTCGTTGTATTCTGTCTTTCTATTTGTTCAACCTCGCAAGGTTCTTTGGTTTCACTTGTTGGTCAAAGAAGCAACTTAGTTTTACCTCTTCTCTTCCTCTTCCGTTTCTCTCTGGTGCCATTCTAGATCTCGGGACGAGATCCTCTCGTAGTGGTGGAGTGTTGTGACACCCCGAGACCGATGCACCAGGTGTCTTCCACTTATTCGCCGTCATTGCCATGTCATACGCTTGCGTGTTGCATTTTATCATGTCATCATGTGCATTGCATCATCATGTTTTCAAAACTTGCATCCATCTGGGTTTCTCCAGTCACATATGTTGTCCGTTTTGAGCCCAGTCACACTTGCACGTGCCCGTGGCATCTCCGAAATATTATTTTATAAGTGGCCGAAAAATGTTCTTGGAATGGGATGAAAGTTGGCATGCGGTGTTGTTATGTTATAGGTAGGCCGCCTGCCAAGTTTCATCGCATTCGGAGTTCGTTTGGTGCCCCAACGAATAACTATAGCGGCAGTATAGCCGGTCTAACGTCGGACGTTTTCGGTCTCCGAAAAACTGTTGCTGGGCTTTCCCTCTCTTTCCTCCCTAGACCGTCTACATAGTCCACTACCTACCACTAGGCCCAACCTAACCTCTCTCGTCGGCCCACGGCCCTCCTCGCGCGTGTCCGAAAACTGTCCCGAACCCGGCCCGGATAGTCATCACCGTTGGGTCCGGAACTTCCCCAAACATCTACAAAACATCACCATTTTCTTATTTGGACTCCCTAAGCTATTTATTTCGCAACCGTCCAATTCCGATTAGAGGGACCGAGTAGCCCCTAATCTAATCCACGCGATGTATATAACAGTCCAACCCTAGCCTGTCCAATCTCCACCAAATCCCCACGCCGCCGCCACTCTCTCCCTGGGTTTCAACGCCGAGCCAACCACCATCCCTCTCAGATCCACTTGTCCAGATCCATTCCAGCCTGTAGCTTCCCTTCTTCACCCTCGGATGAAGAACCAAGGGATCTCCTTGCGCCATCCAGGGCCTTCCCGCAGCTTCCCTCGCTCTGGATCGGGCTCCCGATCTCCCGAGCGCCCACCGAATCGCGCCGGCCGGCCGCCGACGACCCGAGGCCAAGCGCCCTGCGCCTGCAACCCTTTCCCGAGCCAGCGACCTCCAGCAGCTCCTCCCCGTCATCCTTGCGGTGCCTCCAGGACCCTCCCGAGCCCTGCCTCGTTCCCACCGTCCCCACAGCCCTCCTCTCGCGCCGCCACCTCCGTATGGCCGGATTAGCCAGCCGCCGTCGGGCAAGACGACCAACCAGGACCGGCCTGGGCCCGCTCCTCTCCTTCCTCTCTGTCTTCCTCATCTCTCTCTCAACTCTCTGTCTATCTCTGTACCAGGGAGCCAAGGCCCCGCCATGGATGCTTCATGCCACCGCCACCGGGAACCGCTCCACCCCTCGCCGGACCCTGCTCGCCGACATCTCGTCCTCGCCGGACCTCTGCAATTTCCTTTTTATCCAGTGTTTGGCAGTTTTACAGATTAGCCCCCTTACTTCATTCTTTTAATAACTCACAAATGGTGCATCGGATTAAAATGTTTTATATATGAAAAATGCTTAGAATTATGTGTATATCAATAATATGCCATTTTCATGCATGTTTAAAATGTTTAAAATGTTGTTTGCATTAATTTGCTTAAATAACATGCTAAAATGATTTATTCCTTAATAACCGTAGTTCCAAACTTAACAAACCTTATATGTAAATGGGGTAGAAAAATGCATAGAGTAACATGGTGACCTTACTTTGCATGTTTAACAACTCTAAAATATGGTTTAGGGCAGAACAGTACCATAACCAAAAATATGCACATGAGGATGTTTCAGACTTGTTGCTTGTTGTTCCGGCCTCATTTAAACTTGCCTAGATAGGTAGTTTTGTTGTGCTTCACCCCTTGACATGTTAATAAACATTTAATATTGTTGAGTACATAAACGAGAGAGAACTGAATAAGTCACGTGGTGTTTCATCAATATGCAACGGAGTTGCATATTGAGCTCCACTTAATTTGTAGGATTGTTTGTGCACTTTGCTATGCCATGCTTCATTAAACCAGTCATGCATCATACTTGGTTGTGCATCATGTCATGCTTATGTGAAGGTTGTTTACAATGTTGTTTGCTTCTTTCTGATGTTGCTTCTTCGGGTTAGTTCCAATAACGTCGCGTTTGTGAGGATCCGTTCGACTTTGTCCGTTTGTCTTCTTCATGGACTCGTTCTTCTTCCTTGCGGGATCTCAGGCAAGATAACCATACCCTCGAAATAACTTCTATCTTTGCTTGCTAGTTGTTCGCTCTATTACTATGCAGCGATACCTACCACTTGCTATATCATGCCTCCCATATTGCCATGTCAAGCCTCTAACCCTCCTTTCCTAGCAAACCGTTGTTTGGCTATGTTACCGCTTTGCTCAGCCCCTCTTATAGCGTTGCTAGTTGCAGGTGAAGCTGAAGTTTGTTCCATGTTCGAACATGGATATTGTTGGGATATCATTTTTATATCTTATTTACTTTAATGCATCTATGTACTTGTTAAAGGGTGGAAGGCTCGTCCTTATGCCTGTTGTTTTGTTCCACTCTTGCCGCTCTAGTTTCCGTCATACCGGTGTTATGTTCCTTGATTTTGCGTTCCTTACATGGTTGGGTGTTATGGGGACCCCTTGACAGTTTGCTTTGAATAAAACTCCTCCAGCAAGGCCCAGCCTTGGTTTTACATTTGCCTAACAACCTATTACCCTTCCCTTGGGTCGGCCAACCCAAGGGTCATCTTTATTTTAACCCCCCCCCCCCGGGGCCAATGCTTGTCTAAGTGTTGGTTCGAACCGGGAAGCCTGCGGGGCCACCTCGGCGCAACTCGAGGGTTGGTTTTACTCGTAGCTTGACCTATCCAGTGTGCTCTAAGAACGAGATACGTGCGACTCCTATCAGGATTTGTCGGCACATCGGGCGGCTTTGCTGGTCTTGTTTTACCATTGTTGAGATGTCTTGTAACCGGGATTCCGAGTCTGGTCGGGTCTTCCTGGGAGAAGGAATATCCTTCGTTGACCGTGAGAGCTTGTGATGGGCTAAGTTGGGACACCCCTGCAGGGTTTGAACTTTCGAAAGTCGTGCCCGCAGTTATGGGCAGATGGGAATTTGTTAATGTACGGTTGTAGAGAACTTGACACTTGACTTAATTAAAATGCATCAACCGCGTGTGTTGCCGTGATGGTCTCTTCTCGGCGGAGTCCGGGAAGTGAACACGGTTCTTGTGTTATGCTTGAATGTAAGTAGTTTCAGGATCACTTCTAGTTCACGACTGTGCATGGCTTCTCTTCTCGCTCTTATTTGCGTATGTTAGCCACCATATATGCTTAGTGCTTGCTGCAGCTCCACCTCATTACCCCTTTCCTACCCATAAGCTTAAATAGTCTTGATCTCGCGGGTGTGAGATTGTTGAGTCCTCGTGGCTCACAGATACTTCCAAACAGTTGCAGGTGCCGATGATGCATGTGCAGGTGAAGCAACCCAGCTCAAGTGGGAGCTCGTTGAAGATCGTGTTCGTTGTGTTGTTTCGTTTCCAGTTGATCAGTAGTGGAGCCCAGTCAGGGCGATCGGGGATCTATTGCATTCAGGGTTGTCTTTATTTTGGTTCCGTAGTCGGACCTTGATTGTATCTGGATGATGTAATGTTATAGATCCCCGAAGCGCTTAACTCCTCGGAGTGGTGATACACGAAGATACACGATGTCTCCAACTTCGTAAGTTGTCTCCTTGCATTTAGAATCCGCATAGCTCTTCTGCCTGGACTGGGCTACCTTGAGTCTATCACGAATCAGCCTAACCTTCTCTTCAGACTCTTTAATCAAATCTAGTCCAAACAACCGTCTCCAACTTCGTCCCACAACAACGGTGTTCTACACCTCCTTTTGTACAAAGCTTCGAAAGGGGGCCATCTTCAAGCTGGCTTGGTAATTGTTGTTGTAAGAGAACTCTGTGTAAGGCAAATTATCGTCCCAACTAGATCCATAATCTAGCGCACAGGATCTCAACATGTCCTCCAAAATCTGATTGACTCTCTCAGTCTGTCCATAAGTCTACGGGTGAAAAGCCGTACTGAACTCTAGCCTGGTTCCCAAAGTTTCATGTAACTGATTCCAAAACTTTGAGGTAAATTGGGTTCCTCTATCTGATACAATTGTCCTTGGAACTCCATACAAACATATGATCCTGATCATGTATATCTTTGCCAACTTAGCACTGGTGTAAGTGGTCTTCACTGGGATGAAATGAGCTACTTTCGTCAAACGATCAACTACAACCCATATCGAGTCATAGCCTAAACGAGTCCTAGGTAATCCCGTGATAAAGTCCATGCCTAGCTTATCCCACTTCCATTCGGGTATCGGCAATGGTTGCAGCAATCCTGCTGGCTTCTGATGCTCCGCCTTCACTCTCTGACATACATCACAAACTGCTACATACTCCGCAATCTCCTTCTTCATTCCGGTCCACCAGAAGCTATCCTTCAGATCCAGGTACATCTTGGTATTTCCTGGGTGAATCGAATATGGTGAGTCATGGGCCTCCTGCAAAATCAGCTTCCTGATCCCCGGATCATTTGGTACATATATGCGGTCCTCAAATCATAGGGTATCGTGCTCATCCTCACGAAATCCCTTGGCTTTTCCTTTGCTCATCCTTTCCTTTATCTCGGCAATCTCCTTGTCCGTCTTCTGCGCTTCCCTGATCTTATCCATCAAAGTAGACTGAATCTCCAAAGCTGCTACATAGCCTCTCGGAACTATCTCCAAACATAGCTCACGAAGGTCTTCTGCTAACTCCTTGGTTAATTCTCCTGTCATGAGTGTATTGACATAACTCTTGCAGCTCAATGCATCGGCTACTACGTTAGCCTTTCCGGGATGATAGTGCAACTTCATATCATAATCCTTTATGAGTTCCAACCATCTCCTCTGCCCGAGATTCAACTCCTTCTGCGTGAAGATATACTTCAAACTCTTGTGATCCGTGTATACCTCACAATGGTTTCCGATGAGAAAATGTCTCCAAGTCTTCAACGCATACACTACGGCTGCTAACTCCAAATCATGTGTAGCATAATTTAACTCATGGCGTTTAAGCTGTAGTGAGGCATATGAAACAACTCTTCCTTCATGCATAAGCACTGCTCCAAGTCCTCAACGAGAAGCGTCGCAATACACTTCATAATCTTTGCGTTGATCTGGCAGAATCAACACTGGTGATGTAACCAAACGTTTCTTCAATTCCTGAAAACTAGCCTCACATTCCTCAGTCCATTTGAACTTGGTGTCCTTCTTCATCAACTCCGTCATAGGCTTTGCAATCTTTGAGAAATTCTCAATGAACCTCCGGTAGTATCCCGTGAGTCCAAGGAAACTCCGAATTTCTCCAACTGTCGTGGGTGCCTCCCAATTTGTCATAGTGACGACTTTGTTGGGGTCTACCGCTATTCCTTCTCTGGATATAACATGTCCAAGGAATCCAACTTCCTTCAACCAAAACTCACACTTGCTGAACTTGGCGTATAGTTGATGTTCTCTTAGCTTCCCAAGTACTAAACGCAAATGCTCCTGATGCTCCTCTTCATTCTTCGAGTAGACCAGAATATCATCAATGAATACCATAATGAACTTATCCAAAAACTCCATAAACACCTTGTTCATCATGTTCATGAAATAGGCAGGTGTGTTAGTCAGGCCAAATGACATAACGGTATACTCATATAGCCCATACCTTGTGGTAAAAGCTGTCTTAGGTATATCCTGCTCTCGAATCTTCAACTGGTGGTACCCTGATCGCAGATCGATCTTGGAAAACACCTTAGCTCCTTGCAGCTGATCAAACAAATCATTGATCATCGGCAGTGGGTACTTGTTCTTGATTGTTACTTCATTCAATCCACGATAATCAACAACCATCCTTAACGATCCATCCTTCTTCTCCACTAGAAGTACCGGTGATCCCTAAGGTGACGAACTTGGGCGAATATAACCTTTATCCAGTAATTCCTTAATCTGCTTCTTAATTTCCTCTAAATCATGTGCGGGCATCCTATACGGTCTCTTAGATATTGGCCTTGTGCCTGGCAAAAGCTCAATCAAAAACTCAATGTCTCTATTCGATGGCATGCCTGGCAACTCTTCGGGAAATACATCCGGGAATTCCTTCACCACTGGTACTTCCTCCTGTACAACTCCTGATAAGGAATTTACTTGAGTCCTAATCGGCACATGCCGGAATACATACTTGATGCTTCTTCCTTCTGGGGTGTTGAGCAATATCGACTTACTAGCGCAATCGATGTTCCCTCCATACATCGATAGCCAATCCATACCCAGAATCACATCCAAACCTTGCGACTCCAGAATTATTAGATCTGAGGGGAAAACATGCCTACTTATGGCCAACGGTATCTGAAAACATCCTTGGCTTGCCATATACTCTGCTCCTGGCGAGCTCACTAACATAGGTGTACTAAGAACTTTAGTGGGCAGTTTATACTTATCCACAAATCCCCTTGATATGTATGAATGCGATGCACCAGTATCGAAAAGTATGACTGCAGTAAAAGACTTAACCAAAAACTTACCTATTACTGCATCTGGCTGGGCTTCAATCTCCTCCACGTTAACGTGGTTCACTTGTCCCCTATTGAAAGGGTTGGGCTTCTTCCCAGAGCTTCCATTGTCGTTCCCGTTCTTAGCTTCAGGATGTTCATTGGCGTAATGTCCAGTCTTCTGGCACTTGTAGCAAGTAAAGTGGCTTAGATCTTTCTTGGCGGGCATTGCTGGGTTGGAACGGTTTTGTCCGTTGCTTCCCCCATTACCATTCTTGGAGCCACTATGGTTGTGAGAACTTCCTCCATTGCGAGTGTGGCCTCCATGGTTATGCACAAGTCCTCCTGAGTTCGGGGTAAGATGGGGTCTCTGCTGGGCTCCAGAATTATACTTCCCTTGTCCATACTTCCTCTTGCGGTTATCAATATGCTTCTGCTTCCCTTCAATCATGAGAGCTCTATCTACCAACTGTTGGTAGTTATTAAAGGTTGCTACCATCAACTGCATGCTCAGCTCATCATTCAGTCCTTCCAAAAACTTCTCCTGCTTAGCTGCATCCGTAGCAACGTCATCTGGGGCATAACGTGCTAGCTTGCTAAAGCCATCCACATACTGGCTAACGGTGTGTCCTCCTTGGCGTAAGTTGCGAAACTCACGCTTTTTTATGGCCATAGCTCCTGCTGATACATGGGCAGTGTGAAAAGCCTGCTAGAACTGGTCCCATGTAACAGTGGCTATTGGATAGGTGACAGTGTAATTCTCCCACCATGAGGCTGCTGGTCCATCCAATTGGTGTGCGGCAAAACGCACCTTCTCAACATCTATGCATCCTGCAGTGGTTAACTCCCTTCCAATCCTGTGGAGCCAATCATCTGCAACTATCGGCTCGGTGCTACTGGAGAACACCGGCGGCTGCAACCTCAAAAAACGGGCTAAATTGTCAACTGGGGTGGTGGTGGTGGGTTGTTGTTTTTGTTGGTGTTGTTATTGTTGTTGCCTTGGTTCTGAACTAACAACTGCATCAGGGTATTCTGCTGTTGGATCAACTGAGTGAGCTCCCGTGGAAAGGTAAACCCGGGGTCACGTCTCGAAGGCATCTGAGGGTTTAGAGGGAAGAGAATAGAATAGAATGAGGTCTAGTGACAAAACACTACCCATATGCACATGAGACAAACACAATCATATCACTCAATCAATCAAGCAAGGGCATAGAATCGATCTAGAACTATCGTTACAAAGTGCTTGGACTATACTATTTACATGGTGGAATACTACTACTGATATGGTGGTCGACTAGAAATATTGATCGGTCGAAGACTCCATGATACCTGCTCCAGCTTCATCAACATGGTCATCATCACTATCGTCAGGGTCCGAGTCGGTGTCGTCGATGATGATGTCGTCTTCAGAACGAATCTCCTTGGGTTCGTCATCTTCTCCTCCTGGTGGGGGTTCTCCCATGAATACTCCTAGCTTACTTTCCAGGTCATCATTCTTCTCCACTAGTACGACGATTTCCTCCTCATAATCTTCGCGTGTAGCCTTGAGTTCTTCTTCAAGCTCTGTGATCCTTGTCATCGCCTTCTTCAGATCTATCATGCCTGCGCACATCTGATTCTCCTGGCGACGAATGTGCTAGCTTAACTCTTGGATGAAAGCGGCAATTGATCTATCCTTCCTGGTGCTGATCATCTCCCATTGCTCATCTCGGCGCCCACAAATCTGGTAGATAGTATCCTTGAGATCCTTATGGTAAACTTCTCCAATGCGTACCATGGTGATGTGGGCTGCCATACTCTTTCTAGACTCCAGGTTGGTGCATCAAAGGAAAACTCTATGGGCTCAGTGACTGGCATAAATGTCCTTCCTGGAACTTGAACTTGAATCATCCAGCGCTCCTCTTTTGGTAAAGTGGCGTTGTAAGTCCTGGTGAAGCTTGGTATTCCAATGTTCAGGTACCTAGTGACTTCCTTCAAGTGGCATCCAAAAGGTGTGTCTTCATCCGGTTGTGCAAACTTGCTCCTTGCGTCCGCCATCCTAAAGAGTAGAAAATGGAGAGGAGTCAGAAATAAGAAGAGAGTAGTGATCTAGGGTTTTGGCTTAGTGGCCGTCTCCTACAGTCAGCGTGTGCTCTGATACCATCTTTGTAGCGACCAGACCTCAAACAGTCTGATCTCTGTGCATAAGTGTCATCCCTGGATCGATAATGCTGACACACACAGTACTTGAAGGATTTATAACAGAGTAGCAATCACACACTTATTACATCGAATGTCTCAAAAGGGAACTTATTACAGTAAATATGGCTTAAGGCCATCTAAATACGATAACATCGAAAGGCTTGGAAGATAAAGTGAGTCCATCAACTCCAACGACATCACTGAGTGAAAGACCACAACCTAAGGCTCCTTACTCGTCGTTTGGAAAGTCTGCAACATGATACGTTGCAGCCCGAAAACGGGTCAGCACATGGAATATGTTAGCAGTGTAACACAAGAGAGTAATGAACAGAATAATGCTATCACTACATGCATATATGGCTGGTGGAGGCTGTATGGTTAATAGATTTTGCGAAAAGCCAATTTTTCCCTACTACAAAGGAATAAATTTTATTTAACTATCATGGTAGTTGTTAAACATTGAGAAGGTTCACCCAACTCAATCCCAATTAAGCATCATCATTAAACCCAATCAAATTATATTAAGAGTGATGAGATCCACATGATAATCCAAGAACTAGATACTCAAGATGTCCATAACCGGGGACACGGCTAACCATGATTAGTTTGTACACTCTGTAAAGGTTTGTGCACTTTTCCCCACAAGACTCGATCTCCTCCGTTGGATTTCTCGCACTACATAATGTTTGAGAAACGGATGACCGAGATACAGTCTTTTCGAAGAGTTCCCCTTAACCGATAGATAGGCCGGTACACCTACAATCCCCTACATCTGCTAGCCCATCATGGAAAGGTTTCCCACAACTTACTCAAATATTCCAGAGCCCATAATGGCATGTGGCTGCACACGGAAGTTTCCAGCATGAACAATCTTATGATCCCTTTGAGCCTGGGTGGCGGTGCATAGGAAAATCACACGGTACCCCGGGATTTCCAAAAATACAGGTAATCACTGGATACCCCAGGTGCCTCAATCCACCTAGATGTGTATTTTAGTTGCCACCTTCAGTTGAACCATTAAATAACAATCACACATCTGTCATGAATACACTCAAACCCAAACCACGTCTACGAGCATAACATAGCAATATAAGCAACGTAGAAGTAACTCCCAGGGTTTGATAATAAACAGGTGAATAGGTACTACCTCATCTACTTCCCAACCCACAATTTATTCACATCCTAACCATGCAATTGTTTGAGGATTGATCTAATGCAATAAAACTGGGTAGTAAAGAGGTATGATCAAAGTGTTACTTTCCTTGCTGATGATCCGTGAAACCTAGAGACTCGATGTAGCACGCTTCGCACTCCAGGTACTCTATCGCAATCAAACAAGCATACAATAAGCAATCAAGCAAGGGCACGTGTAAAACTCAAATAAGAGATCTAACTAGAAAGTTCAACTTAAGAACTCCAGTTTGCGAAAAGAATCAAATCAAACGAAGCAACCAAACTCAAACGGTGAAGGAAACAAGCCTCATTTACTAATCTGGACTAAAGTCAAATTTTACAGTAGCAAAAACTTGTTTAAGTTGGTTAAACAAAACGAGGGTTTCGAGACAAAACTCTAGGCGCTTGAATCGCCTGATTCTGATAAACGAGCGAAAAGTTATACTAAAACGAAAATCGGATCAGAATTCGCGATAAAAAATAATCGCGGAAAATCCGAGAAAAAGAAAAACTGACGAACAGGCTAACGAACGAACGTTCGCTGTCTGCGGCTAACGGACGAAAACTGTTCGATAAAACGAACGTATGAACGGGCGTCTACTATTTAACTAAACCGAAAAAAAATTGAACCGGATCTAAAAAAACAGATCTAGGGTTCTCAAAAATACCGACGAATTTCTAACGAAAACCGCGGCGACGGCTCCGGCTACCTCGACGACTCCGGCGAGGGCGGCGGCGGGTCCGGCGGTGGTGGTCAGCGGCGATGGGCGGCGGGTCGACGGCGGGTGGCGGCGCGGGCAGCGGCTCCGGGCGGCGGGGCGGCGGCGTCGGTGCGGGGCCGCAGCGGCGACAAGGCGCGGTTAGGGTTAGGGTTTGGGGCGGCGGTGGGCTTCGGCTGGGCCTCGGTGGCTCGGGTGGCGCGGCTTATAAATCCCCCCCCCCCCGGGCGGAGTCTCGCTCGGGTACGACCCAGAGTCGGTTTGACACTTTTTTTAATTAATTCCAACGTGCATAAAAAGAAAGAAAAGAAATACTAAACGGACTCCAAAAATCCTGAAATAAATTTTCCCCATCCTCTAAAAATAAGCCGGACAAGGTGAACATTTATTTGGGCCTAAAATGCAAGTTTGAAAAACGCATATTTTTCCTAATTCAAATAAAATAGCGATAAAACTCCGAATAACAATCTTATTTGATTTTAATATTAAATCTTCGATATTTATTTATTTTGAGGAAGTTATTTTATCCTCTCTCTATAATTTTTATAAAATAAATAATCGAAGAGAAAATAATTAAAATTAAATGATCCTCTTTTCAAAATTTGAGAAAAACTCAAATATGAAAATAACAAAATTCCCAACTCTCTCCGTGGGTCCTTGAGTTGCGTAGAATTTCTAGAATCTAGCCAAAATGCAATAAAATATAATATGCAATGATAATCTAATGTCTAACATTCCAAATTGAAAATTTGGGATGTTAGAATATCATAGGCGGTTCCCAAACAGAAAATAAAGTTTATTCCTTTTTCCACCATAACTTTCACTTCCCATGGCTAACTGTATCCACGGGTGGCCTCCATACCAAAACATTCCAAGGAATTTATTATTTGACAACATAAAGTAAATTCATTTGTTTTTGCATTTTGGGACTGGGCATCCCTAATACCTTTACCTACTCTCGTGCAATGACAAGTGAATAAACACTCATCTTGAGAATAACACATCTAGCATGGAAAATATTAGCCACCCCTCACCGCTCCGCGAGCGAAACAAACACACAAAAGAGAAGTTTATTTTGAAAATTAGAGAGGGCACATGCAAATTTGCTTAGAACGGCAAAAGAATACCGCATATAGGTAGATATAGTGGACTCATGTGGCAAAACTAGTTTAAAGGATTTTGGATGCACAAGTAGTGATCATACTTAGTGCAAAATGAAGTCTAACAAAAGATTGGGAAGCGACCAATCAAGAAATGAATAATCTCATAAGCAAGCATTAAGCATAATTAACACCGAATAATGCACCATAAGTAGGATATAATTTCATTGCATGATTATTGACTTTTGTGCATGCATAGGGAATCACAAACCTTAACACCAATATTCTTACTAAAGCATAATTACTCATCAAGATGACTCACATATCACATCATCATATCTCAAAACTATTACTAAGAATCAAGTTTATTTTGTCCAATGATCTTCATGACATTTTTTCTTTTTTTCTTTATCCTTCTTGGATATCTATCACTTTGGGACTAATTTTCATGTGTTGCTTTTCATAAGCTCAAACAAATATAAGTGAAGATCATGAGCATAACAAATTTTCTTTCTCTCAAAATAATTTAAGAGAAGCAAGAGAGAATTTCTTCAAAATTTAACAAAGCACACCGTGCTCATAAAGATACAAGTGAAGCACCAGAGCAGGTCCTAGGTCATAAAAGATTTCAGTGAAGCATAGAGAGCAATTCTAACAAGTCATGACATAATTTTGGCTCTCTCAAATAGGTGTGTCCAGCAAGGATTGATGACTTAAAACACAAAATAAAACAAGCAAAGACACATATCATACAAGACGCTCCAAGCAAAACACATATCATGTGACGAATAAAAATATAGTCTCGAGTAAAATATCGATAGTTGTTGGAAGAAAGCAGGGATGCCACTCGGGGGCATCCACAAGCTTAGTTGGTTGCTCATTATTAGATAATAGCTTGGGATGCCGGGGCAACCCCAAGATTAGGCTCTTACATCCTTCCTTCATCCATCGTAAGATAACCCAAAACTTGAAAACTTCAATCACACAAAACTCAACAAAGCCTTCGTGAGATTCGTTAGTATAAGAATAATAAATCACTACTATAAGTGTTGTATCGAACAAATTCATATTTTGATTTTGTATTATATCTACTGTATTCCAACTTTTCTATGGCAAAAACTCATCAAAGAAAACCATAGAGCCATCAAAATAAGCACACAACACAAAGAAAACAGAATCTGTCAAAACAGAATAGTCTATAGCAATCTGACTATTTCGAATACTTTTGTAACTCAAAAAATTCTCAAAAATTGGGACAGCCTGAGAAATTTGTATATTGATCTGCTGAAAGTCGAATGGGTATTTTATCGCCCTCTGGTAAAAAATGAAAATTAATTTTGTGAGCGTAAAAGTTTCTGTTTTTTAGCAAGATCAAACAACTATCACCCAAGAAGATCCGAAAGGCTTTACTTGGCACAAACACTAATTAGAACATAAAAACACAATCATAACAGTAGCATAATTGTGCTAACACTCAAAAACAAGAAGCAAAAAGCAAAAATAAAGTTTATTCATTGGGTTTCCTCCCAACAAGCGCTATAGTTTTACGCCCTTAGCTAGGCATAAAGCAAGGATCTAAGTTTTGTCATCTTTGCTTCGAGATCCATAAGATGACCTCATGATTGATTCATAGGTGGCTTAATTCTAGTTGTAGGAAAGTGTTTCATACCCTTCATCAAAGGAAATTGGAACTTAAAATTGCCTTCTTTCATATCAATCATGACATCGATAGTGCGTAAAAACGGTTTACCAAGAATAATTGGACAAGGCAAATTGCAATCAATATCAAGAACAATAAAATCTATGGGCACATAATTTATATTTGCAAGAATAAGAACATCATTAATTATTCCCATAGGCTTTTTAATAGTAGAATCTGCCAAGTGCAAATTCAAAGAACATGATTCAAAGACCAAGCACATCACATAAAGATTTCGGAATTGTAGAAACACTAGCACCCAAGTCACACAAAGCAAAACACTCATAATTTTTAATATTTACATTGATAGTAGGTTCCCATTCATCATGCAATTATATAGGAATTGAAACTTCTAATTCCATTTTTTATTCAAGAGCTTTCATCATAGCATCAACAATATGTTTAGTAAAAGCTTTATTTTGTTCATAGGCATGGGGTGAATTTATCATGGATTGCAAAAAAGAAATACAATCAATCAAAGAGAAACTATCATAATTAAAGTCTTTGTAATCCAAAAGAGTGGGTATATCACTAGCTAAAGTTTTGACCTCTTCAAACCCACCTTCCACAATTTTTTCAACAAGATTTTCACCCTCTGAAATATTGGACGCCTTCTACCTAAAGTTGACTCTTCTCCGGTCCCTTTTTCATCAATATTAACTTTACTAACCAAAGAATCAATAGAAGAAACACCAATTGTTTTAAGATCTTCGTCACTTTTGCGAAAGAAATCACTAGTAAAAGCTTTTTCTAAGAATTCTCTTTTAGCTCTAAGCATAGTGGTTCTTTTCTTACTTTCATACATAGAAACATAAAGAGCTTTAATTGATTCATCTACTTTAGGCACACAAATTTTCATATTGAGATTTTCCACATGATGAGCAATTCTACCAATACTTCTACACAAATCATCAATCTTATTCAACTTTTCTTCTATGGAAGTGTTGTAAACTTTTTGTGTATTGATAAATTATTTACTATTTATTCTCAAGATTAGAGGTGTTCCTATTATTATCATAAGATTTATTTCCATAGGAATTACCATAATTATTAGAGGAATTACTAGGAAAAGGCCTAGGATTAAAATTACCTCTATAAGCATTATTGTTGAAATTATTTTGAGAAATGGAATTCACATCAATGGCATCACTATTTTGCTCAATCAAAGTAGACAAAGGCATATCATTAAGATCAATAGAGAACTTCTATAGCAACCAATTTCACAAGAGCATCAACTTTTTCACTCAAAGAAGAAATTTCTTCATCAAATTAACTTTTTTACTAGTAGGAGCTCTTTCGGTATGCCATTGTGAATAATTTGCCATAATATTACCAAGAAATTTGGTGGCTTCACCCAAAGTAATTTCCATAAAAGTACCACCCGCGGCAGAATCTAAAATATTATGAGAAACGAAATTCAACCCTGCATAAAAAAATTTGTATGATCATCCAAGGATTGAACCCATGAGTTGGGCAATTCCTTAGAATCATTTTCATCCTTTCCCAAGATTGTGCAACATGCTCATGTTCATGTTGCTTGAAATTCATGATCTGGATTCTAAGGGAAATAATTTTTTCAAGAGGAAAATACTTAGTGATAAAATCATCTTTGCACTTATTCCAAGAATCGATACTATTGCGAGGCAAAGAAGAGAACCAATTTTTTGCAGAATCACGCAAAGAAAACGGAAATAATTTCATCTTGACCACATCATTGTCCACATCTTTTTTTAGTTTGCATATCGCATAATTCCACGAAGGTATTAAGATGGGACGCGGCATCCTCATTAGGAGTACTGAAAAATTGGTCTTTCATAACAAGATTCAGCAAAGCAGTATTAATATCACAAGTCTCCGCACTAGTGGCAGGAGGAGCAAGCGGAGTGCCAATAAAATCATTGTTGTTGGTATTTAATAAATCACATAACTTGGTTTTCTCTTGAGTCATGATGACCACGCAACAAGATTTCACTCAAAAACAGATCCCGCAAGAAAACGGTGAACGAAAAAGAGAGGGGAATAAAAAAGGAATTTTTTTTGTGAAGTGGGGGAGAGGAAAATGAGAGGAAAATGGAAAATAATGTAAATTGCAAGGAGATGAGATTTGTGATTAGGAACCTGATTATGATGAAGATCCTCCTCGGCAACGGCGCCAGAAAATTCCTTTTGATGTCGCTTGAAGCTACGTCGGTTTTTCCCAAAGAGGAAGGGATGATGCATCACAGCGGCGGTAGGTGTTTCCCTCGAATATGAAACCAAGGTTATCGAACCAATAGGAGAACCAAGCAACACAATGTAAATAGCCCCTGCACACAAATAACAACCACTCGCAACCAGACGTGTTAAAGGGGTTGTCAATCCCTTTCGGGTAACGGTGCCAGAAACGGTGTGTTGAGGGAGAGAATTGTAAATATTGATAGATCGAATGCCAAATAAAATAAATTGCAGCAAGGTATTTTTGGGTTCTCAGTTTAATAGATCTGAAAATAAAAGCAAATAAAAGTATATCGCAAAGGCAAATAATA
This sequence comes from Triticum aestivum, assembly GCF_018294505.1. Classification (NCBI taxonomy): domain Eukaryota; kingdom Viridiplantae; phylum Streptophyta; class Magnoliopsida; order Poales; family Poaceae; genus Triticum; species Triticum aestivum. The sequence goes on along the minus strand of NC_057806.1, from coordinate 227,369,077 downwards.
TGAGAAAGAGACCCGGGGCCGTAGGTTTCACTAGTGGCTTCTCTCGAGAAAAATAACAAGGCGGTGGGTGAACAAATTACTGTTGGGTAATTAATAGAACCTCAAATAATTATGACGATATCTAGGCAATGATCATTACATAGGCATCACGTCCAAGATTACTAGACCAACTCCTGCCTGCATCTACTACTATTACTCCACACATCGACCGCTATCCAGCATGCTGATACGTCCATTTTGCATCATGCTTTTATATCGATATTTATTGCATTATGGGCTGTTGTTTCACTTTATGTCACAATACTTATGGATATTCTCTCTTATTTTACAAGGTTTACATGAAGAGGGAGAATGCCGGCAGCTGGAATTCTGGGCTGGAAAAGGAGCAAATATTAGAGACCTATTCTGCGCAACTCCATAAGTCCTAAAACTCCACGGAACATCTTAAAATAAATAAAGAAAAATCCTCGCCAAAGATGAAAGCCAGGCGGCCCACACCCTGCTCACGAGGGTGGGGGGCACCCCCCTAGGGCGCGCCCCCTGCCTCGTGGGCCCCTCGGAGCTCCACTGACGTACTTCTTCCTCCTATACATACCTACGTATCACCAAACAATCAGAACAGGAGCCAAAAACCTAATTCCACCGCCGCAACTTTCTGTATCCAGGAGATCCCATCTTGGGGCCTGTTCCGGAGCTCCGCCGGAGAGGGCCGTCATCACGGAGGGCTTCTACATCATCATAGCCTCTCCGATGAAGTGTGAGTAGTTTACCTAAGACCTTTGGGTCCATAGTTAGTAGATAGATGGCTTCTTCTCTCATGGAGATCTATTTGATGTAATCTTCTTTTTGCGGTGTGTTTGTTGAGACCGATGAATTGTGGGTTTATGATCAAGTCTATTTATGAATAATATTTGAATCTTCTCTGAATTCTTTTATGTATGATTGGTTATCTTTGCAAGTCTCTTCGAATTATCCGTTTGGTTTGGCCAACTAGATTGGTAGTTCTTGCCATGGGAGAAGTGCTTAGCTTTGGGTTCGATCTTGCGGTGTCCTTTCCCAGTGACAGAAGGGGCAGCAAGGCACGTATTGTATCGTTGCCATCGAGGATAAAAGATGGGGTTTATTTCATATTCCATGAATTTATCTCTCTACATCATGTCATCTTGCTTAAAGTGTTACTCTATTTTTAACTTAATACTCTAGACGCATGCTGGATAGCGGTCGATGAGTGGAGTAATAGTAGTAGATGCAGAATCGTTTCGGTCTACTTGTCACGGACGTGATGCCTATATACATGATCATGCCTAGATATTCTCATAACTATGCTCAATTCTGTCAATTGCTCAACAGTAATTTGTTCACCCACCGTAGAATACTTATGCTCTTGAGAGAAGCCACTAGTGAAACCTATGACCCCCGGGTCTATCCTCATTATATCAATCTCCATCACTTTAATCTTGCTTTGCTTTTTTACTTTGCCTTTTACTTTTCACTTTGCATCTCTATACCAAAAATACCAAAAATATTATATCTATCAGATCTCACTCTCGTAAGTGACTTGATGGGATTGACAACCCCTAATCGTGTTGGTTGCGAGTAGCTATCGTTTTGTGCAGGTACGAGGGACTTGAGTGTGGCCTCCTACTGGATTGATACCTTGGTTCTCAAAAACTGAGGGAAATACTTACGCTACTCTGCTGCATCATCCTTTCCTCTTCGGGGAAATCCAACGCAAGCTCAAGAGGTAGCACATGCATCAAGTGTATTGAGTTCATGGAAAAACGAGTAATGCAATAAGAACGATGACATGATGTAGACGAGATCTGTTTATCTATGGCGGTAGATATAGATCCCATCTTTTTATCCTTAGTAGCAATGATACATACGTGTCGGTTCCCTTTCTGTCACTGGGATCAAGCATCGTAAGATCGAACCAACTACCGGGCACCTGTTCCCATTGCAAGATAAATAGATCAAGTTGGCCAAACAAACCCAAATATTAGAGAAGAAATACGAGGCTATAAGAGATCATGCATAAAAGAGATCAAAGAAACTCAAATACTTTCATGGATATAAAAAGATAGATCTGATCATAAACTCAAAGTTCATCGATCCCAACAAACACACCACAAAAGAGTTACATCATATGGATCTCCAAGAGATCATTGTATTGAGAATCAAGAGATAGAGAGATGAAGCCATCTAGCTACTAACTATGGACCCGAAGGTCTACAAAGAACTACGGACCCGGAGAGGCACCAATGGAAGTGGTGAACCCCTCCGTGATGGTGTCTAGATTGGATCTGGTGGTTCCGGACTCTGCGGTGGTTGGATGAATATTTCATTGACTTCCCTAGGGTTTTGCGAATCTTGGGGTATTTATAGAGCGAAGAGGCGGCCCAGGGGGCACCCGAGGTGGGCACAACCCACCAGGGCGCACTTGGGCCTCCTGGCACACCCTCGTGGGTTGTCCCCTCCTCGGGACTCCCCCCAGGTGCAACCAGGGCCCAATATCTTACATATGGTCCATAAAAAATCTCCGTAAGTTTTCGTGGCATTTAGACTCCGTTTGACATTGATTTTCTGCGATGTAAAAAACATGGAAAAACAGCAACTGGCACTTGGCACTATGTCAATAGGTTAGTACGAAAAAATGATATAAAATGATTATAAAACATCCAAGATAGATAATAAAACAGCATGGAACAATAAAAAATTATAGATACATTGCAGACGTATCAATGTCCGGCTCAGGGCCCGATTCGCCGATCTTGCTGATGAAGACGTGGATTCCACCAAAGGGGACCCGGTACCCGTACTCAATTGAGCCGGCCTCGGGGCCCCAGCTAGCGCCATCGATGTAGAGCTTGCCGCGACGACTCTTGGTCATCTGGCCCACGGTGTATCCCTTGATCCCTGCGAAGCTGCCCTTCAAGAACTCGAAACCATCATGCGCGGCCCCATGGTGGGCGCCAACTGTCATGGACTTGACACGGCAGATGTCCTAGCGCAAGGACTTAGTCGTGGAGCCATCGCAAGTAGGTTAGCTTGAAGGGGTTAAACGGGACAAAGAACATAGAGAGTTTACCCAGGTTCGGCCCCTCTCAACGAGGTAAAAGCCTACTCCTGCTTTGTGTTGTATTGCTAGGGTTTCGATTACTAGGGAGTGAATACGCTTGACCTAGCTCTCGGTTGTTTGTTACTTGAATTAACCCGCCACCGGGTCACCCCTTTATATACACGGTTGATGCCCGGCGGCTTACAAAGTCCCTATCGGCTCATACACAACGTGTCCGGCTCAGTGACTAACTAAGCTTGCCTTACAATACAAGTCATACATATGGTGGTTCATCCTCTTGGGCCTCAAGTTGCCTCTGGGTCTTGGGCCGTCAATAGACTTGCTATGACCCGCCATGTTTATTGACAGGTCGCCAGTGGTATGACCCGGCCCCTCCTGGGCGGTTCATACCCAATAGTCATATCCCCAACAGGTGTCGTACATTCAGTGCTTGATCGGTCAGAGCAAGAAGAAGTTCGACTACATCAACTGCATTGTCAAATGCTTCCGCTTTTGGTCTACATCTCCTAGATAGATCTTGCGTGGGCGTAGGAAAATTTTGAAATTGCATGCTACGTTTCCCAACACTTTTATGACATGCCGATGCATAGGAAGAGAGTTAGACTTTGTTGTTGCATGATATATGTTACTTTTTGCTCAATAATAGAATATGAATCATTGTTAATTAAAATTTTCTTTGATATACCTTGGGATCCGGGTGGATCCATTACTTGAGCACTTTATGTCTAGCTTAATGGCTTTAAAGAAAGCGCTGCCATGGAGACAATCCTAAAGTCTTAGACAGTCATTTATTTCTGTTGTGTGCTTTTATAAAGTTTAAAAAGGAAAAAATATAGAGGGGAACCTAAAACTTTTCAAAAAGAAAAGTGAAAGTAAGAAAGACGAGCACCTATGAAGTGGGGGAGCTCCTTGAACTTTGTTCATGCCCATGGAAACTTTGCAAATATTGAATTACAGAAACTTTTCAACAAAAATAATTACCCCCTTGTACAAATCCATTGTATTATAAAAATAAGGTGCCAAGATTTTCCTTTAGGATGATTAGATTGCTTGTTTGGTTTTGCGCAGTGCAAAAATAGAACCTTTGACTGTAGTTCGTGAATTTACATTTTTTTACTGGAATGTCAAAAGTTTTTGAAATTTTTACACAGTACTGCTATGCAAATTGTCTATTTATTCCTAATTTTTCAGAATTTTTGGAGTTACATAAGTATGGTAGATGTTCAGATTGCTATAGACTGTTCTATTTTTAATGCATTGTTTTGCGTGTTTTGATGAATCTATGGATTGTATCGGTGATATAAGCCGTGGTGTAGTTAGAGTACATTAGTTATAATGCAAACATAAAATATGAATGAGTTTTCAACAGTACTTAAAGTGGTGATTTCCTTTATTATACTAACGGATCTCATGAGGGTTTTGTCGTGTGATTGAAGTTTTCAAGTTTTGGGTGAGATCATGATGGATAGATGAATGAATAAGGAGTGGCAAGAGCCCAAGCTTGGGGATGCCCAAGGCACCCCAAAGTAATATGCAAGGACTCCCAAGCAACTAAGCCTGGGGATTGCCCCGGAAGGCATCCTGATGCCGAGCATCCTACGGGCATCACCATGTCAAGAGTCCGTTTGGCAAGTGACACGTGCCACATCTACTTCACATACATAAAGGTGAATCATCTCCTTTACACGTGCTCACTTGACCCCTTCGAAGATGGTATACTACTTTACACTTCTCCCGTGTGCATGCATAGGTATTGTCGGAGCTTCACAGATGTTGAGGAGGAGTACAAGCACCAAGGAACGACTACACCATCCACAAGGGAAGCGAAGACGAAAGAAACGAAGTTGCTGGAAGATACAGTGGCTGAACATCCGGTGCATGCTTCGAAGAGCTTCAGTAGCCGGACATCCGGCCGACCCCTGGACATCCAGCGCCTGTCGACAAGCCAGACATCCGGCATTGCCCCAAAAATCCAGCGAATGAGACTCGTGGCCACCCGAAGACTGGCCACCGTCGGGCCGGACATCCGGCGCCTCTCGAGAGGCCCGACATCCAGCCCCCCTGCTGGACATCTGGCGCCTGCCTGCGTGCATGGACAGGGCCTGAGGCCCATGTATCCCCCCTCTCACTTACCCCTTCGTGGACTAGCACTATATATAGACCCCGTCTCCTCCTAGTTAGGGTTAGCATAGGTTTAGCTCATATGTGAGATAGAGCTTTTCTCATCTATGTGGTTCTTGTCAATCGAGAGACCGCGGCCAGATCCATGCTTGGATTCAAGACCCCTCATGAAAAGATCCCTCGCGGATTCAAGGCCTCCTCATGGAGATTAACTAGTTACCTCTGGTATCCCCCTTTGTTGGATTTGGATCGTGTATCTCTTTGTGTTCATGGATCTAGCACATGTGTGATCGTTCTTGTTGATTTGAGCGTTTCCCCTCGTGATTTCCCTCATGTTTCCCCTCATGTTCTTTGTGTTCTTCATAGGGTCCCCTACATTTCATGAAAGATTAGCCCTAGGGTTTCCACCCTACATCATCTTGGTATCATGAGCCACGTCGATCACGATTTTGGAGTCCCTACTTGTGGTGGGAACGAGTCTGACAGTAAGAATAGGGGGTATGTAGGAGGGGGCAAGGCCCTAGCTACGTTGAGGTTGTACACGCAGGTTTACGAGTTCAGGCCCCTCTCGGAGGAGGTAAAAGCCCTACGTCTTGGTGCCTCGGAGGTTTTGTCGACTGGATTATGCGTGGAAGTTACAGGGGGTGTGAACCCTTGTGCCAGAGGAGGGAGGTGGCTTATATAGAGTGTGCCAGGCCCCTCCAGCCCTCGGTTACACAGGGTTCAATGCGATTTAAGACAGGGGCATTACTAGTAACGCCTGCTATTAATGATATTTATGACTACAGAGTGAATGCCTAATCATTGCCATCCTGGGGGACCGTAGGCCTTCTATGCTTCGAGTGATTCTTTTGTATGGTCTAGTGCAATGATCAGGTCGAGTGGAATTGGGATATCCGAGTGGAATCTGCCGTCGAGTGGATTACACTTCAGGCTGATTTCAGTCGATATCTTCTATAGAACTTTGTATGTCTTTGACTCTAGGGTCGTGTCCTTGGGTAGGGTATCTAGGTCAGGCTTACGACCCTACCCTAGGTACATGTCGTCATCATTAGCCACCGAATGGATTGAGGTCCAAGTGTAGATGGGTTGAAGTTGGTTCCGACTCGATTCAATGCTTCGGAGGCATTTCATCAAGGTCTTGAAAGCATATTGGTACTTTAACCCTGCATAAGTCGCCTCGATCGATTCTGGCTTCTGAGATCACCGACTGAATCATGCTGTAAATCTTCGAGTGAATTGTAATGTGATATCTTCGATGCGATTGACTGCTCTACGGTTTCCATATCTCATGGGATTCAAAATTTTGGAGAAGCGTGCAGGACGGGGCATGGCACAGTAAACGGAACGAGTAGACAGGAATGCCTCAGTCTTCGCGTTGCCATTTTTGCCACATATAGAGCGAGCGCCTGTTACAAGATGCGATAGGATCGCTTGGGCCCACGGGTCAGCCACTCGGAAGCGGGCCCATAAAAAGCGCCGAGGCCGATGCGATGCACTGTGCGACTCATTTGATCCCCTTTCTCTCCACTTCTCCACCTCGTCTCCTCCTGCTTGCCGCGCCCTCGCCCGTTCCTCTCGAGCTCCGCCGCCATGGGGAAGGAGAAGACTGCGGCTACGGACCATGCAAACAAGGTGGTGGCGAAGGGCAAGAAGATGGCTCGGGGGTCGTCGTCGCGGTCTGGTCTGACGCCTGGCTGGATCCAGGGGGACTGGATTCGCTCCACCATCGTGAAGGAGGACTTGGAGAATCTCGCCAACGATGGTCTGATGGCTCATGGGTCTTGGAGGCTGCTGGAGGGGGAATCCGAGCCCCAGCCGCACAAGGGTGAGCGTGTGCTCCTCACCACCCATGTCGAGCGAGGTTTTTCCCTTCCCCCGCATTCGTTCTTTTGGGGTTTTCTGAACTTTTTCGGCGCTCAGATTCATCATTTCCCTCCCAACACAATCTCGTATCTTGCCGCTTTCATCTCAATGTGTGAAAACTTCCTGGGGTGCCAGCCGCACTAGGGTCTGTTCAAACACATCTTCACCTATTGTTCTCAGTCAGCGAAGAAAGCTAATCTGAGTGATGAAAGGACGCACGTGATCCAGATGTGTGGGGGTTAGGAATCCAAACTAGGGGTAGAAGTACTTTTCCTCCCATGACCTTTCCCGGGTCAGTCAGGGGATGGCAGTCGACCTGGTTCTACTGCAAGGACATCCCGACTCCTGGTCAGTCGACCGGCCTCCCCCCTTTCACTATGGAGAGACTCCGTCAGCCCTCTTCACTGATTGTAACCACATAAGAGAAAGGTGAGGTGTCCCTTTTAGTCGACGCAGTCGTTAACTTAGTCCGGGAGGGTGTGACCAGCATGGATCTGTTGGAGGTGTTCCTTAGTCGACGTATCCAGCCTCTTCAAGCTCGTGACCATCCGTTGTGGATGTACTCGAGCACTGAAGACACAACCCGGATCCATTCAGAGGAGGTCTCCGAAGAAACGGTGGCTCAGTGGCTACAAAGCATCACTAGGAATAAGGACAACCCTCGCAGAGCCAGGAGGATTTTTCCATTCCACGCCGACAACGCTCCAGAAGAGGTTAGGCATGCTTTACCGAGTGTTCTTTTTCAACATGCAATCGTTCTTGAATCCAACTGATATTTATAACTTGTGCTTTGCATATTTTCACCAAGATGTACTCAATGCTTAACGGGGAGCAGCACCAGGAGGGAGTGGACAGTGATGGCGAAAGCGCTGACTGGCAATATGAAGATGACAGCGAGGAGATCAGCGAAGACTCTGGTAGCAGCGAGGAAGTCGACTCGCCGCCCTGCTCTAAACGGCGCTCCAAGCAGTCGCAGGATCCCGCGGGAGGGCGCGGCAAGGCATTTCCGCTAAGTGCAAAAATCCTGAAGCGCACTCGGACCTCGACTCTAGAGCCATCGGAGAAGGCCGTGAAACAGCCCAAAGTTTTTCCACCGAAGCCCCAGAAGGCTCTGCCCAAGATCAAGGTGGGCGTGCCTGTTGCTTCAGCGTAAGTGTTTCTTTTCTTTGTCTTTTGTTTCCACTGCGAACTTCTTCTCTAGCTCGATGAGTGAAATTTGGAACTTTCAGTGCTACTACTTCCGCAACATCCATGGATGTTGACGAGGAGCGGGGTGACGCGGAGACCACAGACGCGGTCACTTCTCGGGCAGGTTCGGTTCTACAGCTATGCTTTTGCTCTTCTGATTGTTTTGGTGAGCGACTAAAACATTTCTGTCGAGTGCTTTGTAGTGCCAACAGATGTTATCCAGCTTCCGAATGGTGGTGATGATGATGATGAACTGCCTTCAAGGAATACAGGGAGAAGGGGTAGGACTTTGAGCAGGAGGGTGCCCACCAGCAAAGTACCTCGCCCAGGATCTGAGCCTAAATTTCAGCAACTTGGTGATCCAGTACGTACTGTTGTCTCGTTTGCTGATCCTTTGTCGACTGACCAGCCTTCGGCGTCGACTGCCAAGGTTCCCGACCCGATTGTACAACCTCAAGCTCCAACTCCACCGCCCACGTCATCGATTCCCTCATCTGTTCCGTTTTCTCTGCATCACATCCCGGAGGACCAAGTGGGAGCTGCCAAAGAAGCTATGATCCAGGCGGGTGTGATGATGGACCGACTGAAGGTGCTGTATGACACTAGCAAGGCTGCCTGCAACGCCAGCTCTGCTCTTCAAGCTAATGTCTGAGTAAGTGGGATTGTAAGTTGATCTTCGATTGGTTTTCCAACTTGATTCTTGTTCTGTTAGGATATTCTACCTAAAAAATGGCTGCTTTATTATTAGTAAGATGTCAATTTGTACCTTGCATCTGTACACCCACTGGGTGTTTTCTGTAGCTGTGTAGCTTTTTCACTCGAATTAGTCAGGTCGTGTCAAGTGAGATCTTGGTCCAGTAGGGACACGGTAAGTGCACCCACTGGGTGCAGTCCCCGAGACCGCGGTCGACTGCAGGCAGTCGACAGTGGTCTGAGAACAAATGTTTTTTTCTCCTTCTGCTCGGGCTGGGCGGACCATGCCAAGTGGGAAATCGAACCGATGGGGGCATGCTGAGTGCACCCACTGGGTGTAGTCCCTGAGACTGTTGTTGGATGTTTGATTCGGCAACAGTCTTAGAACTCTTTGCTATAACAATCTGATCTTGCATTTTTTTCATTCATAAATAACTTATCTTCGTTTCCGTCGAATGATTTGTCTTTTTGTCGACTGCAGAAATCTTGTAAACTTGGGACCAAGTATGCTGATTTGGAGAAGGAGAAGATCCAACTCAAGCTTGACCTAGATCTTGCCAAGGAGAACCTGAAGAAAGCCCAGGATGAAGTGGCTATCATGGGAGGTAATAACTTGCTAACTACTCGCCTATACATTTTTCCCTTTGCATCTTTTGAACCGAGTGATTCCACTCGAACAGATGTGCATAGTGAAAACCATCAACTCCAAGCTCGTCTCAGGAATGTTATTTATTTAGACAAAATGAAGCGGACTTTGGAGCAGAAGGACCTTGATTTGGCGGCGGCGCAGAAGACGCCGCGTGAGAAGACTGAACTTGCTGACAAGAAGCTGGCTTCAGTCAGAAAATTGGAAGAGGAGAACGCCAAGCTGAAAACTGCAGTTGACGAAGCGAAGAAGGAAGTTGTGCAGTTGAAGGAGAAGAAGGTGGCCTTGGCTGACAAAGTGGATGTTCTCACTCGAAAGAGAGATGAACTAGAAGCTTATCTAGGAGGTCTTGCCAAGAAGATGTTAGCTACCTCTTGAGCATGCGTTGGTTTTCCCTTGAAGAGGAAAGGGTGATGCAGCAAAGTAGCAAAAGTATTTCCCTCGGTTTTTGAGAACCAAGGTATCAATCTAGTAGGAGACTACAACAAATCGCCTAGTACCTACACAAACAAATAAGAACCTTGCAACCAACGCGATAAAGGGGTTGTCAATCCCTTCACGGCCACTTGCAAAAAGTGAGATCTGATAAAGATGATAAGATAAATATTTTTGGTATTTTTGTTGTGTAGACTGAAAAGTAAAGATTGCAAAATAAATAGTAAACTAGAATTACAGATCGGGAACTTATATGATGTAAGGTAGACCCGGGGCCATATGTTTCACTAGTGGCTTCTCTCAAGATAGCATATATTACGGTGGGTGAACAAATTACTGCCGAGCAATTGATAGAAAAGCGCATAGTTATGAGAATATCTAGGCATGATCATGAACATAGGCATCACGTCCGTGTCAAGTAGACCGAAATGATTCTACATCTACTAGTATTACTCCATACATCGACCGCTATCCAGCATGCATCTAGAGTATTAAGTTCATAAGAACAGAGTAACGCATTAGGTAAGATGACATGATGTCGAGGAATAAACTCAAGCAATATGATATAAACCCCATCTTTTTATCCTCGATGGCAACAATACAATACGTGTCAGTTCCCTTTCTGTCACTGGAATCGAGCACCGCAAGATTGAACCCAAAGCTAATGTAACACTCCGAGAATCATGCTACAGTGATCTCACACTAATGTTGCCATGTCATCATGTTTAACTTAGCCAAGTTGCGACTTGATAAAAATCAAAGCTAAATTTAAATTTAAAATAAAGTCAAATAAATTATTTCTTCAAACAATAAAAATAAAGTGTACACAATATTCTATAAACTCCCCTGATCATTGTCATGTTGAACCCAACATTTTTGAAATGACCCAACAACACATACCCATCACATTTAAATTCAAACTAAAGTCAAATGAATTCAAATAGAACCCAAACTTTTTGTGCCACCCTAGGCTATTGTGTTAGATTTATGTGCAAAGTTTCATTCATAGCAAAAATCATTTGATGGACCAACTAAATGCAAGACAGTGGCAGAAAATACAAAATAGAAAAGTATTAAAGAAAAAGTGAAAATGGAAATGTCAATGTGCACTTAAGCCCACGGCCTACAAGAGAAGGAGGCCCAGCCCACCCCGTCTCTCCTTCAACCTCCTACTACAGAAAGCAGGGACGCCGTGGCGGGCATCCATGGCACCCCAGCCACGTGCCGGCCATCCCCCGACCCCCCCCCCCCCGTGAGGTTAAGAGCATCCCCGCACACCCCCCCCCCCCGTGTCCCATTCCCCTCACTCGCCCCTCCTCCTCTCAGTTTTGCTCGCGCCTGAGACCTCATCGCCGCGCCTTTGTCGATCCCACGGCCACTGATTCCCCATCGTTGCATCGCCATGTCCATGAGGTTCTCCATCGACTGCTTCATCGTCTCCACCATTGGATCGAGCCCGTGGAGCCACACCAACAACGCCCATGTCTTCTTTGCCCATGTCCTTCGCGACCATCGGCATCAATCTCCACCATCGGCGCCTCCCGACCTCGACGAGCTCGTCCACGGCCTCCCCGGGGTGAGACTCCGCCTGTTACTCCTTTCTTCCCCTCTCCTCGATGCCGTTTGCCGCCGCCTAAGCTCCGGTCGTTGGCCGCGATGCGCGCGCGCGCCTCGCGCTACGGCACCCTGTAGGCGCCCGCGCCGCGCATGGGCCCCTTCCCCACTACAATCGCCGCCGCCTCCCGCTGCTTCGTGTTGCGGCTGCAGCCGCCCGCCGCCCCGCCGTTGGCCTCCACCCGCCGCTGCTCATCGGGCGCCCAGAGCCCCCTCCCCGTTGAAGCCCGCCGCTGCTACTGGCTATCGCCGAGGCCAACGGCGCCGAAGTGCGTCCGTACGGTCCTAGCCTCTGCATGTGTGCCACTTACATGTGGGCCGGCCTTGTTAATTAGTGCATATGTTAGTTTAGTTTAGGATTAAATTGGTCTATGGAAAATGGCATGTGGGTCCGGCCTAGTTTTAACTGGATAATTCTCTTGGAAATTAGTAAAACTATGACATATAGGCCCCACCACACTATTCACTTTTAACCAGTCAACAATTGACCTATCCCCACATGTCATTTGACCAGTCAATAGTCAACTAGTTTGACCGCTGACTGGGCTGTTGACTAAGTCAACTGGGCCCTGGCCCCAGATGCCAGCTTCTCTGTACTTCTGGCCAGGTACACTTTTGGGTACCCATAGCCTTTTTCCTTTTAATTTCGAATTATAAATAAAATCCAGAAATCTTTAAAAACTGTAGAAATTTATATAAAATAAATCGTAGCTCAGATGAAAAAGTTTTCTACATGAAAGTTGATCAGAAAAACGAGACGAATCCGGATACGCAGCCCGTTTGTCCGCCACACATCCCTAGCATAGCGAACACACAAATTTTCCCCTCCAGTTCATTTGTCCGAAAACGCAAAACACCGGGGATACTTTCCCGGATGTTTTCTCCCTTCACCGGTATCACCTACTACTGCGTTAGGGCACTCCTAGCACCGTTACTTGTCATGTCATTCATTGATATGCATCTGTTTGCATTCTATTCATTGTTTCTTCCCCCTCTTCTCTCCGGTAGACTACGAGACTGATGTTGTTGTTGGTGCCCCGATCGACTACTGTGTTGACGACCACTCCTTCTTGCCAGAGCAACCAGGCAAGCCCCCCCTGATCACCAGATATCGCCTATTCTTCTCTCTACTGCTTGCATTAGAGTAGCGTAGCATGTTACTGCTTTCGGTTAATCATATTCTGTTGCATAGCTTGTCCTTGCTACTTCTGTTGTTACCTTTACCTGCAATCATAAATGCTTAGAATAGGATGCTAGTATTACATCAGTGGCCCTACATTCTTCTTCGTCTGCCATGCTATACTATCGGGCCGTGATCACTCGGGAGGTGATCATGGGTATATACTTATATACATAATACATGATATATGTGGTGACTAAAGTCGGGTCGGCTCGTAGAGTACCCGCGAATGATTCACGGATTGGGACCGAAAGGACGTTTGTCCTGACGGCCCTTTGAGTGGACCTTTGTGGCGGAGCGACAGGGCAGGTTGAGACCACCTAGGAGAGTGGTGGGCCTAGCCCTGGTCGGCATCCGCGGTTAATTCAATTAACACGCTTAACGAGATCTGGGTATTTGATCTGAGTCTAGCTACTGGCCTATACGCACTAACCAACTATGCGGGAACAGTTATGGGCACTCGACGTCGTGGTATCAGCTGAAGCCTTCTTGACGTCAGCGACTGGGCGGCGCGCATCGGGTTGGACTGGAACGCCTGCTCTTGTATAAGGGAGGCTAGGTCTGCTCGCCAGCCGCGTTCGCAATGTGCAGGTGTGCAATGGGCGATGGACCCAGACCCCTGCGCCATAGGATTTAGACCGGCGTGCTGACCTCTCTGTTGTGCCTAGGTAGGGCTGCGACGTGTTGATCTTCCGAGGCCGGGCATGACCCAGGAAAGTGTGTCCGGTCAAAGGGGATCAAGCGTGTTGGGAAATGTGGTGCACCCCTGCAGGGAAGTTTACCTATTTGAGTAGTCATGTCCCTCGGTAAAAGGATGACCCGGAGTTGTACCTTGACCTTATGACAACTAGAACCGGATACTTAATAAAATACACCCTTCCAAGTGCCAGATACAACCCGGTGATCGCTCTCTCATAGGGCGACGAGGGGAGGATCGCCGGGTAGGGTTATGCTTGCGATGATACTTGGTTAAATTACCATCTACTCTCTTCTACTGCTTCAAGATGGAGGCTTCCAGAAGCGTAGTCTTCGACAGGACTAGTTATCCCCCTCTTATCCTGGCATTCTTCAGTTCAGTCCACATATACTACCCCTTTCATTGATACCAATGCATATGTAGTGTAGATCCTTGCTTGCGAGTACTTTGGATGAGTACTCATGGTTGCTTTTCTCCCTCTTTCCCCCTTTCCATTTCTTCTTGGTTGTCGCAACCAGATGCTGGAGCCCAGGAGCCAGATGCCACCATCGACGATGACTCCTACTACACTGGAGGTGCCTACTACTACGTGCAGGCCGCTGACGATGGCCAGGAGTAGTTTAGGAGGATCCCAGGCAGGAGGCATGCGCCTCTTTCGATATGCATCCCAGTTTGTGCTAGCCATCTTATGGCAACTTGTTTAACTTATGTCTGTACTCAGATAATGTTGCTTCCACTGACTCGTCTATGATCGAGCTCTTGTATTCGAGCCCTCGAGGCCCCTGGCTTGTAATATGATGCTTGTATGACTTGTTTTATTTTTCGAGTTGTGTTGTGATATCTTCCCGTGAGTCCCTGATCTTGATTGTGCATGTTTGCGTGTATGATTAGTGTACGATTGAATCAGGGGTGTCACAGCTAAGCACTTCTCCCATTGCAAGAAAGATCAATCTAGTATACCAAACCAAACTGATAATTCAAAGAGACTTGCAAAGATATCAAATCATGCATATAAGAATTCAAAGAAGAATCAAATATTGTTCATAGATAAACTTGATCATAAACCCACAATTCATCGGATCTCGGCAAACACACCGCAAAAAGTATTCCATCGAATAGATCTCCAAGAACATCGAGGAGAACTTTGTATTGAGATCCAAAGAGAGAGAAGAAGCCATCTAGCTAATAACTATGGACCCGAAGGTCTGTGGTAAACTACTCACACATCATCGAAGAGGCTATGGTGTTGATGTAGAAGCCCTCCGTGATCGAATCCCCCTCCGGTAGATCATTGGAAAAGGTCCCCAGATGGGATCTCACGGGTACAGAAGGTTGCGACGGTGGAAAAGTGGTTTCGTGGCTCCCTTGGATGTTTTCAGGGTATAAGATTATATATAGGCGAAAGAAGTAGGTCGGTGGAGCTACGAGGGGCCCACGAGGGTGGGGGCATGCCTGCCCCCCTGGGCGCGCCGCCCTACCTCGTGGCCGCCTCATTGCTTCCTTGACCTCCACTCCAAGTCTCCTGGATTGCGTTTGTTCCAAAAAATATCCCTGCAAATGTTTCATTCCATTTGGATTCCGTTTGATATTCCTTTTCTGCGAAACACTGAAATAGGAAAAAACATCAATTTGCACTGGGCCTTCGGTTAATAGGTTAGTCCCAAAAGAATATAAAATTGCATATTAAAGCCCATTAAACATCCAAAACGTATAATATAATATCATGGAACAATCAAAAATTATAGATACGTTGGAGACGTATCAAGCATCCCCAAGCTTAATTCCTGCTCGTCCTCGAGTAGGTAAATGATAAAAACAGAATTTTTGATGTGGAATGCTACCTAACATAATTTTCAATGTAATTTTCTTTATTGTGGCATGAATATTCAAATCCGAAAGATTCAAGACAAAAGTTTAATATTGACATAAAAACAATAATACTTTAAGCATACTAACCAAGCAATTATGTCTTCTCAAAATAACATGGCCAAAGAAAGCTATCCCTATAAAATCATATAGTATGGCTATGCTCTATCTTCACCACACAAAAAATTTAGATTATGCACAACCCCGATGACAAGCCAAGCAATTGTTTCATACTTTTGATGTTCTTAAACTTTTTCGATCTTCATCCAATACATGAGCGTGAGCCATGGATATAGCACTATAGGTGGCATAGAATGGTGGTTGTGGGGAAGATAAAAAGGAGAAGCTAGTCTCACATCAACTAGGCGTATCAACGGGATATGGAGATGCCCATCAATAGATATTAATGTGAGTGAGTAGGGATTGCTATGCAACGGATGCACTAGAGCTATGAGTATAAGAAAGCTCAGCAAAAGAAACGAAGTGGGTGTGCATCCAACTTGCTTGCTCACGAAGACCTAGGGCATTTTGAGGAAGCCCATCATTGGAATATACAAGCAAGTTCTATAATGAAAAATTCCCACTAGTATATGAAAGTGACAACATAAGAGACTGTCTATCATGAAGATCATGGTGCTACTTTGAAGCACAAGTGTGGAAAAAGGATAGTAGCATTGCCCCTTCTATCTTTTTTCTCTCATTTTTTTATTTGGGCCTTTTTTATGGCCCCTTTTTTTCTTTTTTTTCGTCTGGAGTCTCATCCCGACTAGTGGGGGAATCATAGTCTTCGTCATCCTTTCCTCACCAGGACAATGCTCTAGTAATGATGATCATCACACTTTTATTTACTTACAACTCGATACTTAGAACAAATTTGATTCTATGTGAATGCCTCCGGCGGTGTACCAGGATGTGGAATGAATCAAGAGTGACATGTATGAAAAATTATGAATGGTGGCTTTGCCACAAATACGATGTCAACTACATGATCATGCTAAGCAGTATGACAATGATGGAGCGTGTCATAATAAATGAAATGGTGGAAAGTTGCATGGCAATATATCTCGGAATGGCTATGGAAATGCCATAATAGGTAGGTATGGTGGCTGTTTTGAGGAAGGTAAATGGTGGGTTTATGGTAGCGGCGAAAGTTGCGCAGTACTAGAGAGGCTTGCAATGGTGGAAGGGTGAGAGTGTGTATAATCCATGGACTCAACATTAGTCATAAAGAACTCACATAATTATTGTAGAAATCTATTAGTTATCGAAACAAAGTATTACGCGCATGCTCCTAGGGGGTAGATTGGTAGGAAAAGACCATCGCCCGTCCCCGACCGCCAGTCATAAGGAAGACAATCAAAAAATCAATCATGCTCCGACTTCATCACATAACGGTTCACCATACGTGCATGCTGCGGGAATCACAAAATTTAACACAAGTATCTCTAAAATTCACAACTACTCAACTAGCATGACTCTAATATCACCATCTTCATATCTCAAAACAATCATCAAGTATCAAACTTCTCATAGTATTCAATGCACTTTATATGAAAGTTTTTATTATACCCATCTTGGATGCCTATCATATTAGGACTAATTTCTTAACAAAAGAAAATTACCATGCTATTCTAAAAGACTCTCAAAATAATATAAGTGAAGCATCATAGATCAATAATTTCTATAAAATAAAACCACCACCGTGCTCTAAAAAGGTATAAGTGAAGCACTAGAGCAAAATTATCTAGCTCAAAAGATATAAGTGAAGCACATAGAGTATTCTAATAAATTCTGATTATGTGTGTCTCTCCAAAATGTGTGTACAGCAAGGATTATTGTGGTAAACTAAAAATCAAAGACTCAAATCATACAAGACTCTCCAAGCAAAACACATAT
This sequence comes from Triticum aestivum, assembly GCF_018294505.1. Taxonomy (NCBI): domain Eukaryota; kingdom Viridiplantae; phylum Streptophyta; class Magnoliopsida; order Poales; family Poaceae; genus Triticum; species Triticum aestivum. Next base: position 227,351,796 of record NC_057806.1, on the reverse strand, counting down.
CATGTGGTGAATAAAAATATAGCCTCAAGTAAAGTCACCGATAGACAAAGACGAAAGAGGGGATGCCTTCAGGGGCATCCCCAAGCTTAGGCTTTTGGTTATCCTTGAATTTTACCTTGGGGTGCCTTGGGAATCCCCAAGCTTAGGCTCTTGCCACTCCTTGTTCCAAAATCCATCAAATCTTCACCCAAAAGCTTGAAAACTTCACAACACAAAACTCAGCAGAAAATCTCATGAGCTCCGTTAGTATAAGAAAACAAACCACCACTTCAAGGTACTGTAATGAACTTATTCTTTATTTATATTGGTGTTAAACCTACTGTATTCCAACTTCTCTATGGTTCATACCCCCTGATACTAGCCATAGATTCATCAAAATAGGCAAACAACACACGAAAAACAGAATCTGTCAAAAACAGAACAATCTGTAGTAATCCGTAGGTTTCGAATACTTCTGTAACTCCAAAAATCCTGAGAAATTAGGAAATCCTAAATAAATTGTATATTGATCTACTTCAGTTGTAATTGGTATTTTATCGCTTTAAGGTAAAAAAATGAAAATTATTCTCGTGAGTGCATATTTTGTATTTCTTCAGCAAGATCAAATAACAATCATCCAAGAAGATCCTAAGGGCTTTACTTGGCACAAACACTAATTAAACATAAAGAACACAATCATAAAAGAGGATAGATGATTTACTTATTAATAAACAGGAACAAAAATAAAATTGGGTTGCCTCCCAACAAGCGATATCGTTTAACGCCCCTAGCTAGGCATAAAAACAAGAATAGATCTAGGTATTGTCATCTTTGGTATGCAATCCATATGTGGCTCTCATAATTGATTCATAAGGTAATTTAATTTTCTTTCTAGGAAAGTGTTCCATGCCTTTCCTTAACGGAAATTGGAATCTAATATTTCCTTCTTTCATGTCAATAATTGCACCAATCATTCTAAGGAAAGGTCTACCAAGAATAATAGGACATGTAGGATTGCAATCTATATCAAGAACAATGAAATCTACGAGCACATAATTCCTATTTGAAACAATAAGAACATCATTAATCCTTCCCATAGGTTTCTTAATGGTGGAATCCACAAGATGAAAATTTAAAGAACAATCATCAAATTCACGGAAACCTAACACATCACACAAAGTTTTTGGAATTGTGGAAACACTAGCACCCAAATCACATAAAGCATAGCATTCATGATCTTTAATCTTAATTTTAATAGTAGGTTCCCACTCATCATAAAGTTTTCTAGGGATAGAAACTTCTAATTCAAGCTTTTCTTCATAAGATTGCATTAAGGCATCAACGATATGTTTGGTAAAAGCTTTGTTTTGATCATAAGCATGAGGAGAATTTAACACGGATTACAACAAGGAAATACAATCTATCAAAGAGCAATTATCATAATTAAATTCCTTGAAATCCAAAACAGTGGGTTTATTGCTTTGTAAAGTTTGGACCTCCTCAATCCCACTTCTACCAATTTTTGCATCAAGATCTAAAAACTCTGAATCATTGGAATGCCTTCTAACTAAAGTTGACTCATCTTCTGTCGCATCTTTATAAAGATTTATATTGGCAAACAAAGATTTAATAGGATACACACCAATCACTTTTAGATCTTCATCATTATCATCATGAAAACTAGAAGAACACGCTTTCACAAAGCAATCTTTTTAGCACGCATCCTAGCGGCTCTTTCTTTGCACTCATCAATGTAAATTCTCATGGCTTTGAGAGACTCATTGATATAATTCTTAGGTGGAATAGATCTAAGTTTCAAAGAATCAACATCAAGAGAAATTCTATCCACGTTCCTAGCCAACTCATCAATCTTAAGCAATTTTTCTTCAAGCAAAGCATTGAAATTCTTTTGCAAATTCATAAATTCTTTAACACTAGTCTCAAAATCAGAGGGCCTATTATTAAAATTTCCATAAGAATTGTTGTAGGAATTTCCATAATTATTATAGGAATTACTAGGGAATGGCCTAGAATTAAAATTTCCTCTATACGCGTCGTTACCAAAATTGTTCCTACCAACAAAATGCACATCCATAGATTCATTATTATTCTCAATCAAAGTGGACAAAGGCATATCATTAGGATCAGAAGAAGCATTCTTATTAGCAAACAATTTCATAAGTTCATCCATCTTTCCACTCAAAACATTAATCTCTTCAATAGCATGAACCTTTTTACTAGTGGATCTTTCGGTGTGCCATTGAGAATAATTAAACATAATATTATCTAGGAGTTTAGTAGCTTCTCCTAAAGTGATTTCCATAAAAGTGCCTCCCGAGGCCAAATCTAAAAGATTTCTAGAAGCAAAATTCAATCCAGCATAAAAAAATTGTATAATCATCCATTAATTCAAACCATGTGTGGGGAAATTACATATCATTAATTTCATCCTCTCCCAAGCTTGTGCAACATGCTCATGATCAAGTTGCTTAAAATTCATAATATCATTTCTAAGAGAGATTATCTTAGCGGGAGGAAAAATACTTAGAGATAAAAGCATCTTTGCACTTATTCCATGAATCACTACTATTTTTAGGCAAAGAAGAGAACCAAGTTTTAGCACGATCTCTAAGCGAAAATGGAAATAGCTTTAATTTAACAATATTATTATCCACATCTTTGTTCTTTTGCATATCACACAAATCAACAAAGCTGTTTAGGTGGGTAGCGGCATGTTCACTAGGAAGGACAGAAAATTGATCTTTCATAACAAGATTCAACAAAGCGGTATTGATTTCACAAGATTCAGCATCGGTAGTAGGAGCAATAGGAGTGCTAATAGAATCATTATTGTTGGTATTGGAAAAGTCACACAATTTAGTGTTATCTTGAGCCATCGTGACAAACAATCAATCCAACACACAAGCAAACAAGAGGCAAGCGAAAAGAGGCGAAAGGAAAAAGGGCGAATAAAACGAAAAAGGTTGGAATAAAACGGCAAGGGTGAAGTGGGGGAGAGGAAAACGAGAGGCAAATGGCAAATAATGTAATGCGAGGGATAAGAGTTTGTGATGGGTACTTGGTATGTCTTGACTTGAGCGTAGATCTCCCCGGCAACGGCGCCAGAAATGGCTAGTTGACGGGAGATCAAATCTCGACTTGACTTGATGCAAATCTCCCCGGCAACGGCACTAGAAATCCTTCTTGCTACCTCTTGAGCATGCGTTGGTTTTCCCTTGAAGAGGAAAGGGTGATGCAGCAAAGTAGCAGAAGTATTTCCCTTGGTTTTTGAGAACCAAGGTATCAATCCAGTAGGAGACTACACGCAAATTGCCTAGTACCTACACAAACAAATAAGAACCTTGCAACCAACGCGATAAAGGGGTTGGCAATCCCTTCACGGCCACTTGCAAAAAGTGAGATCTGATAAAGATGATAAGATAAATATTTTTGGTATTTTTGTTGTATAGATTGAAAAGTAAAGATTGCACAATAAATAGTAAACTAGAATTATAGATCGGAAACTTATATGATGTAAGGTAGACCCGTGGGCCATAGGTTTCACTAGTGGCTTCTCTCAAGATAGCATATATTACGGTGGGTGAACAAATTACTGCCGAACAATTGATAGAAAAGCGCATAGTTATGAGAATATCCAGGCATGATCATGAACATAGGCATCAAGTCCGTGTCAAGTAGACTGAAACAATTCTGCGTCTACTACTATTACTCCACACATTGACCGCTATCCAGCATGCATCTAGAGTATTAAGTTCATAAGAACAGAGTAACGCATTAGGCAAGATGACATGATGTAGAGGGATAAACTCAAGCAATATGATATAAACCCCATCTTTGTATCCTCGATGGCAACAATACAATACGTGTCGGATCCCTTTCTAACAGTGGGATCGAGTACGCAAGATTGAACCCAAAGCTAAGCACTTCTCCCATTGCAAGAAAGATCAATCTAGTAGGCCAATCCAAACTGATAATTCGAAGAGACTTGCTGATGTAGGGTGGAACCCTAGATGGCCGATCTTTCACGAAAGGAGCGGATCCCTACGAGGAACATGAAGAACACGAGGGGGGAAACGAGGGGAAACACAAGAGAAACACTCAACCAACAAGAAATAGATCACACATGTGCTAAATCCTCGAAACACAAAGAGAGATACAAGATCCAAAGTCAACAATGGACGATACACGGTAACCGGTTCTTCTCCATGAGGAGGTCTTGATGGGGCCACCCAAGAGGGGATCTTGAATCCAAGGGGATCTTCTCCATAGAGGGGTCGCGGTCTCTCTCGTGGAGTAGATCCGTAATGGATGAGCGTAGCTCTATCTCTCAAATGAGCTATCACAACGCTAACCTTTAAATGGTGGAGGTGGAGGAGTATATATAGTATAGGGCCACGAAGGGGTAAGTGAAGGGGTACATGGGCCTTAGCCCGCAACTGGACACAGCCAGGTACCGGACGTCCGCTGGGGACCGGTCGTCCGGTGGCTCGTGGGCTGCCGGACATCTGGAAGGGGCCGGTCGTCTGCTCGTTCTGGCTCGGATGCTGGTGTAGCATATTTCCGGTCTGGACCGGTCGCCGGTCGTCCGGTGGCGTCGGACGTCCGCTCGTTTGGCTCGGGTGCAGGGACACCGGTCGTCCGTTCTGGACAGGTCATCCGGTGGATCTTCAGGCGCCGGACGTCCGGACCCGACTGGTCGTCCGGTGGCTGGAGCTTCTTCGACAGCTCTTCTTCTTGCGTCTTCGTTTCCACGCTTCCCTCGCGGATGGTGTAGGTGTTCCTTGGCGCTTGCACTCCTCCACGTCGTCCACAGCATTCCGACAATACCTATGCATGCACACGGGAGAAGTGTCAAGTAGTATACCATCCTCGAAGGGGTCAAGTGAGCACGTGTAAAGGATATGATTCACCTTTGTATATGTGAAGTAGAGGCCGCACGTGTCACTTGCCAAACGGACTCTTGACATGGTGATGTCCGTAGGATGCTCCGCATCATCTCCCCTCCCATGGGAAAGATCCGACCTCGGATCGTAAACCAAATCACCATGGGAAAGAGATGGCTTCGCCGTGTAGGAGTGGACGTTCACCAAGTATTCATCATCTTCAAGCTTGAAGTGGGCACTCTCCAATGTCGCACCATCTTGGGATTCCTTCAAAATGAGAAGAACAACAAACACTTGGAAAAATGAATTTGGTTAGCGTTAGTGCAAAACCAAGCATTCAAGAGGCGATTCACCAAACAAGTGTCGTCATCATGCAAAGCATATGGTGTGACAAAGGATTGTGACATGGCATATAAGCGCATAAATTGAGCACAAGCAAAGATATCATGGGGAAAAGCATGTAAATGGTTGTCATCAACCGCATGAAGTGAGCAAGTATGAATCATTTCTGATGCAACAAGGCAAGCAATCATAGGAATCAAGTCGTGCAAGCTAGTAGTGCAAAGATGCAACATACTAGAGGAAAGCATGGCAATCATGTCATGTGAGCAAATAATAGTCATAGGCAATGTACATGACATATCGCAAGCACGAACACAAAGCAAGATCATAGTATCATCATAGGCATGGGGCACAAAGCAAACATGGCAATAACAAGCAATGTCTCCACCAAGCTTGCAAATACACATGCAAGTATGAGAATCAATCATCATGTGTAATGCAAAGCATGGGTCACGAATGCATGGCAAAAGCATAGTAATGAGCATATCATGCAAAGTGAACATGGCAAGATGGGCATAGAATATGTAGTGGACAATAACCCATAGCCGAGTGAGGGTCATGTAGAAGAATTGCGCGAAGACTTCGCGTGAAGAGAGCGATGGGAAATGCAATCCATGGGATCCCAAGTCATCATTGCTCTCTAGAGCTCATTTTGGCAACTCGTGGGATTGCGAGGTTGACAAGTATTCATGGGTACCTACACAAAAGAGACACAAACCAAAGAAGTTGTGTGCGTGGTAAATGTACACATCATCCATCATGATGTGTATGTGCACATGTAAGTTAGCACAAGATAAGCATCGGTCAAAGAAATTTGATGCATGGTATAAGAACATGTCATCCATCATGAAAGAATAGTTATTGTGTAGGACACGATGGGGATGCAAATTTAGCACACAAGTATATGGCACATCAATAGCATGTTTATTCATGGGGAGCATATTGTGCACATAAGTATGAGGATCATGCAATGGATGGGAGTGATCAAAATCTCCTAAAATGTATGAGGAAACTATGGGGGTCTCCTCATGAGCAATATTGGAAACATCATATGGAGAAAATGGGCAACACCCAAAACAATGCATATCCGAAGCTAGGTGGTCATGGCATGGCATATGAGAAAAATGATGCAAAGGAAGCATATCAATATCATCACAAGAAAAACAAATGCCGATAACCATGGGCTTATCATCTATGCCATATGTGCAAATTGGGTTCATTTTTATAGCATATGCATAGTCACTATGAAGAGATTGCAAATATGACATGTGGTCGATCTCATGCATAGCATATGACAAGTCAAGCGGATTGGCAAACATGATGTGACCGAGAGAATTAGCACAAGAAATCCTATGTAACATGGCATCACAACTAATAGACTCCACATGGCAATCATCATACTCATCATAAATGGGTAAATCATCGCATGGGGAAGTCATACTAGCATGAAGCATGTCAATAGGGGATCAACATCATGCAAGCAATCAATGTCATGAATGTCCACTAGTGGGACTAGAGCATCACCTTCACCTATGTTACCTTTGTCATTCCACTCAAGTGGTGTAGGTGAGGTGGGAAAGACCAAATGGTGGTCAAGATCATCATTGTGATGGAACCATGTGGGGGGTGCATCATATTCCACCATGGCCATCGTCTTGTCCAAAGGTAGGACGAAGTCGTCGAGAATCGGCGCGTCATCATATAAGGGACCTAGCACCAAATGAGAAGACACAATAGAGGTAGAGGTCAAGTCGTTAGTGTTAAAAGTGGCCTCACATGACCTATCAACTATCTCACTCTCTCTATGTGGTGGTTCACTCACTCCCTCAAAATAGGTGCACTCAAACTCACATATGGTGGAGTCACTCATCTCACTCAAGAGGTGGGGGTTGTGGCTCTCCTCACATGGGAATTGTGGCAACACATCATATATGGGGCTAGTGGTGAAATCACTCTCACTCTCAATATTGTGGCTAAAGTCACTCAAGTCATCACATGTCGCCGTGGTCGAAGGGAAAATCCCATGCTCAACCGTCTCGTAGTCGTCGTCATGGATGAAGGCCGAAGATGGCACAACATCACTCTCGCCATGGATGAAGGCCGAAGATGGCACATCATCACACTCGCCTCCTAAGATGGAAGCATCATCCTTGCTCACCACCGTGTCGCTCGCCTCCAAAGCTTGGTCCTTGAGGGTCTCCGTAGTTGTACTCGTCACCGCACCGTCTTGAAAAAGAGTCATGGAGGACTTAGCATCATCAATGCCACAAAGAGGGATGGAAATGAAGTCGAACTTGGGAGCATCATCTTGGAGCTCGTTGGGCTTGGACATCTTGGTGGTACTAGCCTCATGCTCGTTCTCATCGAGCTTGGTCGTCGCGAAGTGAGCTTGGGGTGGAGAAGCTTTGGCCTTCATGAGTTCTTGTTCCGCCTTGAGAGCACCAATGTAGTTGTCGTCGAGGGACTTGTAGTTCTCGAGGAAGAGAGTCTTGGAGATGTCGTTGTTCAATCCCATCATGAAGTGGAACTTCATCGAAATGGGGTCGTCCACGCCGGCTCATCGCAAGGCAATCTTCATCTCCTTGAAGTACTCGTCGATGGACTTGGATCCTTGGATAGTGTTCTCCAATTGGCGTTGAAGTTGTTCCGTGTAGGTTGGAGGCACAAACTCTCGCCGCAAAGCTCTCTTCGTCTTGGGCCAACTCATGTCGTAGCTCTCCGAAGGTGTGTGAAGCCACCATGTGGATGCGTAGTCGTGGAAGTTCCTTGTGGCGCACTTCACTTGATCCTCGGGAGGGACTTGATGTAGCTTGAGGTAGTCGTCCATCAAACGCTCCCACTCGAGATACTCCTCGGGTTCTTGAGTCCCATAGAAAGGAATCGCGTGGTCGATGTCGAGGTCGTAGTAGCTCGTGGAAGTCGCGGACTTGAGCTTGGGGAGCTTCTCTTGAGCGTAGTCTTGAGGTGCTTGTTGGCGAAGATGCCATATATCCGAAGGCGAAGATGCCTTGAAGTCGCTTGGCGAAGATGCCAAAGTGGTTGGTGTAGCCGTAGCTCCGTCTTGGTGGCTCGTGTCTCGCGGTCTTCTCTTGTGGTCATGAAGTTTGGACTTGGCTTGAAGTAGGGCTTGTTGCGACTTGTAGGTAGGCACATCTTGAGCATCTTCATGATGATGTTGTCGTTGTCGTGCTTGAGCTCGATGTAGATGTCGTTCGTCGTCGTCGTGCACATGTTGCTTGGAGGTGACTTGCCCTTCATGACGAGGTGGATCACAAACGTGATGGTGGTCGCCATGGAGATGTGGACGAGGACGACTTGCGCTTGCATCATTTTTGCGCTCCGAAGACTTGTGACTTGAACGTCGCCGCCTTGAGGATGATGAAGGGGAAGAACGGTTGATCAACAAGGTCCGAATCTCCTCCATCCTTGCATCTTGCTCCTCCTTTTGTGCGGAAAGCTTGTTGTTGATGTAGTTGTACACGCCGTCGTTGTTGTGGAAGACCGGAGATGAAATGCCTTGCCTATCCATCACAAGATTCGAGCCAATATGAGTGGAGAAAGAGAAGAACGAATACCAAATGTACCTTGACCGAAGTTGAAAGTGGATCAATGATCACTCCAATGTGGACAAGGAAATAGCACAATTGGTACCAATTCTTGTCGGTTTCTCACACCTACACAAGTAAGGCTTATGGTGGAGCTCGATGAGGATAGTGGCACAAAAAAAATTGATGTAAAATGTTAGCAAGAGTCAATAATGTTGAAAGAGATTCACAAATTCGCAAGTGTAACAAGTAGACCAATAGCAATATGTGGCACACGGAAACACACACATGGATAGATAAACGGGGTCGTGCAACCAAGGATGAGCACAAAATGTGGAATCCACGGAAAACGCTCGTGTTGCACAACTCAAGAGAGACGCTAGCACGATTGCTCAATAGGCGGATACGACACTTGTGCACAACCTATAAGATGCAGAATGGATAACTTTCTATCCCAAGTATGCTATGTATGTATGGTTCGCGGTGTTATGATCCAAGATGATCTTATATGACAATGTGGTATGATGCTATGGCACTTGCTTACAAGCTCTTTGTTCACTCTTTTTCTTTGCTTAAAATTTTTATTCTTTTTTTTGTATGGCCACTTTTGCACAATACACAAACCAAGATAGCTATTGTGTATATGCGGGAACAAACTTGAGGCACACGAGATGATATGATAACAAGATAATACCTATGGTATGGTATGTATGCAATGGGAGGTGTAGCTCGATGATCACTAATGTGCACAAGTAACATTGCCGGCAATACTCAAATGGCTAGTCTCGATAGGCAAGTGACGCAAAATGGGCTAGGGATTATCAATGCAATTGCAAGGGGAATGTACAATGGAGGGGTACCCCGATACCAAGATGATATGGAGGTTACCGTCCGCGGTGATGGTGAGTAGCGGTGATCTTGATGGAGATACCAAGATGATGGAGACTCGTCCCTAAGTAGCCGAAACACCTTAGGAAACGGAAAAACCGCGAACTCAAAATCTCAAACGTCAAATGGTGGTAGTGGAATGCGGTGGTGTTGCACTAGGCAATGCGGAAGTGGAGGTTATGGTGGTGGACTATACACGGTGTCGGAGTTGAAAGCACGGTCCCTAAGTAGCCGAAACACCTTAGGAGACACAACTCACAACACAAACAAAATTGGGTTAAGTTGAGGTGGCGGAAGTGTATAGTGGTCAAGCCTATGCGGAATTGGTGGTGGTGGTTGATGAAGAAGCAACCGTCCCTAAGTAGCCTAGACACCTTAGGAGACTCAAATCACTCCTCAAGCAACCACTAATGTGATGGGGAACAAAATTGGTTAGGTTGCGGAAGTCGGTGGTGGTGTAGAGGATGATGTGGTGGAAACCCTAGGCAAAGATGCCAAAATTGTCAAAATTTGATGGAGTCAAAAGATGTTGGTTGTAGTTTTGTGGGAAGTAGGATGTCAAGAGCTTCAAAACGAGCTAAAGAACGTCAAAATCGGAGTTCGTATGAATTAGTTATGGCCGAAACAAATTTTGAGCGAAGTTGATATCTACAGGTAGCGGACGTCCGGAAAAAAACGGTCGTCCGGTCGCCGGACATCCGGTCGGGTCGGAAATCCGCTGATTCTGCTTGGGTTAGGGGGTTCCGGTCGTCCGGTAAGGTTGGACGTCCGGTGCTTCCTGGGTCTCCGGACGTCCGGTAAAGTGACGGTCGTCCGGTGGGTCTGGGTCAACGCGAGATGCGAGTTTTGGGACGCGATTTTGGGCGGAATTTGGGGATTTTGGGGTCAAAATTGATGAGATTTCATCGATGGAAAGTGGGGAAAATTGGGGAAATGCTAGATCCACTCGAAACCAAGCAAATCCATAGATCAAAATCAACAAAACATCATCAAACCAACAAATCACAAAAAAAAATTGGGGCTATTTTTGGTGGGGATTTTCGAATTTAGGACGAAATCAACAAATTTAGACTAGAAAACGGTGGGGGAGGCTCGGAAATCGTGATCAACGTGGCTCATGATACCAAGATGATGTAGGATGGAACCCTAGATGGCTGATCTTTCACGAAAGGAGCGGATCCCTACGAGGAACACGAAGAACACGAGGGGGAAAACGAGGGGAAACACAAGAGCAACACTCAACCAACAAGAAATAGATCACACATGTGCTAGATCCTCGAAACACAAAGAGAGATACAAGATCCAAAGTCAACAACGGACGATACACGGTAACCGGTTCTTCTCCGTGAGGAGGTCTTGATGGGGCCACCCAAGAGGGGGTCTTGAATCCAAGGGGATCTTCTCCGTAGAGGGGCCGTGGTCTCTCTCGTGGAGTAGATCCGTAATGGATGAGCGTAGCTCTATCTCTCAAATGAGCTATCACAACGCTAACCTTCAAATGGTGGAGGTGGAGGAGTATATATAGTCTAGGGCCACGAAGGGGTAAGTGAAGGGGTACATGGACCTCATCCCGCAACTGGACACAGCCAGGTACCGGACGTCTGCTGAGGCCGGTCGTCCGGTGGCTCGTGGGCGGCCGGACGTCCGGAAGGGGCCGGTCATCCGCTCGTTCTGGCTCGGATGCTGGTGTAGTCGATTTCCGATCTGGACCGGTCGTCCGGTGGTGTCGGACGTCCGCTCGTTTGGCTCGGGTGCAGGGACACCGGTCGTCCGTTCTGGACCGGTCGTCCGGTGGATCTTCAGGCGCCGGACGTCCGGACCCGACCGGTCGTCCGGTGGCTGGAGCTTCTTCGACAACTCTTCTTCTTGTGTCTTCGTTTCCACGCTTCCCTCGCGGATGGTGTAGGTGTTCCTTGGCGCTTGCACTCCTCCACGTCGTCCGCAGCGTTCCGACAATACCTATGCATGCACACGGGAGAAGTGTCAAGTAGTATACCATCCTCGAAGGGGTCAAGTGAGCACGTGTAAAGGATATGATTCACCTTTGTGTATGTGAAGTAGAGGTCGCACGTGTCACTTGCCAAATGGACTCTTGACATGGTGATGCCCGTAGGATGCTCTGCATCACTTGCAAAGATATCAAATCATGCATATAAGAATTCAGAGAAGAATCAAATATTGTTCATAGATAAACTTGATCATAAACCCACAATTCAACGGATCTCGGCAAACACACCGCAAAAAGTATTACATTGAATAGATCTCCAAGAACATCGAGGAGAACTTTGTATTGAGATCCAAAGAGAGAGAAGAAGCCATCTAGCTAATAACTATGGACCCGAAGGTCTGTGGTAAACTACTCACACATCATCAGAGAGGCTATGGTGTTGATGTAGAAGCCCTCCGTGATCGAATCCCCCTCCGGCAGATCGTCGGAAAAGACCCCTAGATGGGATATCATGGGTACAGAAGGTTGTGGTGGTGGAAAAGTGGTTTTGTGGCTCCCCTGGATGTTTTCAGGGTATAAGAGTATATATAGGCGAAAGAAGTAGGTCGGTGGAGCTACGAGGGGCCCATGCGGGTGGGGGGCGCGCCGCCCTACCTCGTGGCCGCCTGGTTCCTTCCTTGACCTCCACTCCAACTCTCCTGGATTGCGTTTGTTCCAAAAAATATCCTCGCGAAGGTTTCATTCTGTTTGGATTTCGTTTGATATTCCTTTTCTGAGAAACACTGAAATAGGCAAAAAACAACAATTTGCCTGGGCCTTCGGTTAATAGGTTAGTCCCAAAAATGATATAAAAGTGCATATTAAAGCCCATTAAACATCCAAAATGGATAATATATTAGCATGGAACGATCAAAAATTATAGATATGTTGGAGATGTATCAATGTTCCTCATGCTCGAAGGTACTTTTCCTCACCCCACTGGGTTCAGGAAACTTCTTCACCGTGTTGTTGCCAACTCACTATTTTTCACTCCGTGCAGAATTCTGTCAAAATTTCAAAGAGGAAACCAGGCGGATTGAGACAGGACTGGACCCCGTCAACTCCCCTATCAAGGATGATGTTGCCATGAACGTGCTGCGACTGGAATCCCGCCTTGCCAGTGTCTTGGATTATCTCGCCCGACTGAAAGTGGCATTGTCGCGGATCGACAAGGAGTTGTGGCTAGAGGATGTGTTTCAGAATGATCTTGAGTCACTGATGACTCGACTCAATGACATCCCTGACCGAGTGCAAGCATGGAAGAAGTCATCTGCCCGCTGCGGTGCTGACATGGCTCTATCTCTTGTTCGTGTTCACTGCAAGGACGCCAAGGAGGAAAAGTTGAAAGCTCTTTAGGTGGAAAACACCAAGAAGCTTCAATTTTGATCTTTCATGGAGACCTTCATCGACGGAGCCACTCGCATCGTAGACGGTATTGACTTGGACACCTTTGTCGAGCCAGCAAGTCCTCCTCCCGCCGAATGAAAGACTTGATAACCCGATTTTATTTGCCTCGGAATGCTGAGTGATTTTGTAATCGTCCAAACATTATCTAAGTTAAAACATTTTCCATTCGAGGTTCTGGATTTTTCCTTACTTGTTTGTTTTGCTAGAACGCAATTGCTTTATCTCCAATGTTTCTTGGATTTTTTGACTTTAGCGGATCTGGGATCGCAGCTCAGTCCCCGAGTGAGAGGATTGCTATTTACTCAGAGTAGATGTTGTACTTGTGGTGCAGCTCAGAGTGCACCTGGATGTTGTACTTGTGGCACAGCTCAGAGTGCGTCCAGACATTGTACTTGTGGCGCAGCTCAGGGTGCACCTTGTTCCTTCTGAGTGGAAGGTTTGCTCTCCACCCGGTGTGTTGTTGAAACTTAGGTGAGTACGAGGTCGCACCTAACCCTTCAAGTGAGAGGATTGCTCTTCCCTCGAATGATGTTTTAACTTTAGCGAGTGTGGGGTCACAGCTAAGCCCTCTGAGTGGGAGGGTTGCTCTTCACTCGACGAATGTTTTCACTTAGGCGAGTACCGGGTCGCAGCTAAGCCCCCTGGTGAGAGGATTTCTCTTCGCTCGGAGAATGTTTTTAACTTAGGTGAGTACGGGGTCACATCTAAGCCCCCGAGTGAGAGGATTGCTCTTCACTCGGATAATGTTTTAACTTAGGCGAGTACGGAGTCGTAGCTAAGCCCCTGAGTGAGAGGATTGCTCTTCACTCAGAGAATGTTTTTAACTTAGGCGAGTACGGGGTCGCATCTAAGCCCCTGAGTGAGAGGATTGCTCTTCACTCGGAGTGTGTTTTAACTTAGGCGAATCAGGTTCGCGGCTAAGCCCCCGAGTGAGAGGATTGCTCTTTACTCGGAGTGTTTTTGAAACTTAGGCGAATTGGGTTCGTGGCTAAGTCTCCGAGTGAGAGGATTGCTCTTCACTCAGAGTGTTTTTTTAACTTAGGCGAATTAGGTTCGTGGCTAAGCCCCCGAGTGAGAGGATTTCTCTTCACTCGGAGTGTGTTTTAACTTAGGCGAATTAGGTTTGCGGCTAAGCCCCCGAGTGAGAGGGTTGCTCTTCACTCGGGGTGTGTTTTAACGTAGGCGAATCAGGTTCGTGGCTAAGCCCCCGAGTGAGAGGATTGCTCTTCACTCAGAGTGTTTTTGAAACTTAGCCGAATCAAGTCCGTGGCTAAGCCCCTGAGTGAGAGGGTTGCTCTTCACTCGGAGTGTTATTGAAACTTAGGCGAATCAGGTTCGCAGCTAAGCCACCCACTGGGGGATTTGGACACGTGTTTATGCGAAAAACAATCATTAGGATACTGCGAAAATCATGTCTTTGATAAACAATCAGAAAAGTACTTTTATTACACCTCGACGATCCGAGTGTTTCAGGTATAAAAACGATGGAGCAGATCCGCGTTCCAAGAGCGCAGCTCGTCTTCTTTCTTGGCCACATTATAAAGGTGATACGCCCCGTTGTGGATCAACTTGGTGATGATGAAGGGACTTTCCCACGCTGGAGCAAGCTTGCGAGGCCGTTTTTGGTGCACTCGGAGCACAAGATCTCCTTCCTGAAATGCTCGGCCTCTGACATTTCGGGCGTGGAATCGACGCAAGTCTTGTTGATAGATGGTTGACCTGATTAGAGCCATCTCTTGTTATTCTTCCAACATATCAACGGCGTCCTATCGAGCTTGCTCTGCCTCGGCTTCTGAGAAGAGTTCCACTCGAGGAGCATTATGCAGTAAATCGCTTGGAAGCACGGCTTCAGCCCCTTACACCATGAAGAAAGGGGTTCGACCAGTCAACCGATTAGGGATCGTCCTCAATACCCATAGAACAGATGGCAAATCAGTTACCCAAGCTCCAGCTGCATGCTTGAGGTCGCGCATCAATCGGGGTTTCAGCCCTTGCAGGATCAAACTATTTGCCCTTTCAGCTTGTCCATTCGACTGCGGGTGCACAACGGATGCATAGTCGACCCAAGTGCCTTGGGAATCACAGAAAGCTCTGAACTCATCGGAATCAAAGTTTGAGCCATTATTCATGATGATGTTGTGAGGAACTCCATATCGGAATATTGACTCTCTGATGAAATTGATGGTTGTGCTTGGGTCGAGGTTCTTGATGGGTTTGGCTTCAATTCACTTAGTGAACTTGTCGACTGCTACGAGTAGATGGGTGAAGCCACTTCTGCCAGTTCTCAGGGGTCCAACCATGTCCAGTCCCCAAACAGCAAATGGCCAGACGAGCGGAATAGTCTTCAAGGCCTATGCGGGCGTATGGGACATGTTCGAGTAAAACTGGCACCCTTCACATTTCTCGACTCTCTCCTTAGCCATTTCATTTGCTCACGGCCAGTAGAATCTAGCTCGGTATGCTTTGGCCACGATGGTCCGAGAGGACACGTGGTGACCACAAGTCCCCGAGTGGATCTCGTTTAAGATCAGTCGACCTTCTTCTGGAGAGATGCATCGCTGAGCTACTCCGGTAACACTCTCTCTGAAAAGTTGTCCACTTACTACCATGAAGGCTTTGGATCTGCGGACTATCTAGCGGGCCTCATCCTCATCCTCTGGGAGCTCCTGCCTGAGCAGATATGCAATATATGGCACTGTCCAGTCGGGAGTGATTACTAGAACCTCCATGATCAAGTCAACTACTGCTGGTATTTCAACTTTAGTCAGATCGGTAGCACTTATTGGTTGCGGGGGCTCCTCTGTAAAGGGATCTTCTTGCACTGACGGGGTGTGGAGATGCTCCAAGAACACATTACTAGGAATAGACTTTCAAGTGGAACCTATTTTCGCCAGGTCATCAGCTGCTTGATTCTTGAGTCGAGGAACATGATGGAGCTCTAACCCTTCAAACTTCTTCTCCAACTTCCTTACTGCATTACAGTACCCAGTCATGGCAGGGCTCTAGAAATCCCATTCTTTCATCACTTGATTGACCACCAAGTCTGAGTCGTCGTATACCATCAGGCGACGGACGCCGAGTGAAATGGCCATATACAACCGGTAGAGAAGTGCTTCATACTCAGCTTCATTGTTGGAGGAATCAAAGTGGATCTGGAGAACATAACTGAGCTTGTCGCGTCTTGGGGATACTAGAACCATACCAGCACCAGAACCATTTAGCATCTTGGATCCATTGAAAAACATGGTCTAGTGCTCCGAGTGAACTTGAGTCAGTTGTTGTTGCTCAATCCACTCGGCCAGGAAATCTGCAATTGCTTGAGATTTGATTGCCTTTTTTGCTTCGAACTTGATATCCAGAGGGAGAAGTTCAATTGCCCACTTAGCCACTCGACCGGTTGCATCTCGATTGTTCAAAATTTCTGATAATGGAGCATTGCTGACGACTGAAACCGACTAGTCTGCGAAGTAATGTGCAACTTTCTTTGTGGTCAGATAAATTCCATAGATAAGCTTCTGGTAATGTGGATACCTTTGCTTGGACGGAGTCAAGACTTTAGAAATGTAGTACACTAGGCGTTGAACTTTGTAAGATTTTCCCTCTTCCTCTCGCTCGACTGTGAGCACTGTGTTGACAACTTGTCTAGTAGCTACGATATACAACAATAGAGGCTCTTTGCTGATTGGGGCATCAACCACTGGCTGGGTGGAAAGCAGGGCTTTGAGCTCTACAAACGCTGCTTCAACTTCAGGAGTCCACTCGAACGTATCAGAGTTTTTCATTAGTCGATAAAGAGGCAATGCCTTTTCACCGAGACAGGAAATGAATCGGCTCAATGCAGCCAAGCAACCAGTAAGCTTCTGGATATCATGCACATGCACAGGGTGCTTCATTCGGAGAATTGCTCCAATCTTTTTCGGGTTTGCGTCGCTCCCTCGTTCGGAAACGAGAAAACTAAGTAACTTTCCTCCTGGGACTCCGAATGTCCATTTAGAAGGATTGAGCTTGATATCATATCTTTTCTTAGGTTGGCAAATGTTTCAGCGAGGTCAGCCAGCAGGTCGGAACCTTTGCATGATTGACCACGATATCATCCATGTAGGCTTCCACGTTCCAACTAATTTGAGTGAGCATGCACTTCTAAATCATGCGCATGAACGTGGCACCAGCATTCTTGAGACCAAAAAGCATGGTAACATAGCAAAAGCACACGAATGGGGTGATGAAGGCCGTTTTTATTTCATTGGGGCCATACACTTGGATCTGATGGTGCCCGGAATATGCATCCAAAAAGGACAAACGCTCACACCACACAGTCGAGTCGACAATCTGGTCAATACGGGGGAGAGGGATGTGATCTTTCGGGCAGGCCCGATTGATGTGCTTGAAGTCGGTACACATACGGAGTGAATCATCCTTCTTGGGGATCATGACGACATTAGTGAGCCACTCGGAGTGGTATATCTTGCGGATGAACTCAGCTGCTAGGAGCTGAGCCACTTCTTCGCCAATTACCTTCCTCTTCTCCACGGCGGACTGACGGAGGTGTTCCTTACCAGGTTTTGCTTTCGGATCAACACGCAAATGTTGCTCAGCCACTCCCCTGGGTACACCCGGCATGTCTGATGGTTTCCATGCAAAGATGCCCTAGTTCTCATGAAGGAACTGGATGAGCGCTTCTTCCTATTTGCTATCGAGTGTCGTTGAGATGTGGGTCAGAGCAGCATTGGGGTCTTCTGGGTGAATATGGACAAGTTTTGTCTCTCCGTCCGACGGAAACACGGATTCCGAAGCAGGCTTCTTAGCTCGCAACAAATCACTCGGGTCTGCATTCTTCTTGCATTCTTCCATCTGCTCATCAGCAATTTTTTAGCCTTTCTAGAGGCACTCTTCTGCTTTTTGCCGACTCCATGTGACTGTGATCACGCCTTTGGGCCCCGGCATCTTCAACTTGAGATATACGTAACATGATCGAGCCATGAAATGTGCATATCCGGGCCTTCCCAAAATAGCATGGTAGGCACCATGAAAATCCACCACCTCAAACGTCAACTTCTCCTTGCGGTAATTCTTGGAATCACCGAAAACCACATCAAGAGCAATCTGTCCGGGTGACTTTGCCTTTTTTCTGGGGATGACATCGTGGAACTACATGTTGCTTTAACTGAGTTTGGACATCAGAATGCCCATCCCCTGGAGGGTCTCAGCGTACAGAATGTTCAAACCACTACTGATGACCCACAAGTATAGGGGATCAATTGTAGCTCTTTTCGATAAGTAAGAGTGTCGAACCCAACGAGGAGCAGAAGGAAATAACAAGTGGTTTTCAGCAAGGTAATGTCTGCAAGTTCTGAAATTGTAAATAGCGGAGTAGTTTGATAGCAGGATAATTTGTAACGAGCAAGTAATGATAATAGTAGCAAAAGTGCAACAAGGTAGCCCAATCCTTTTCAGGCAAAGGACATGCCAAAATGGTTTCTTATGATAAGCAAAGCATTCTTGAGGGTACACGGGATATTCATCTAGTCACTTTCACCATGTTGGTTTGATTTGTATTCGGTACTTTGATAATTTGATATGTGGGTGGATCAGTGCTTACGTGTTGTTCTTACTTGAACAAACCTCCTACTTATGATTAACCCTCCCGCAAGCATCCGCAATTACGAGAAAAGTATTAAGAATAAGTTCTAACCATAGCATTAAACTTTTGGATCCAATTGGTCACTTACGAAATAGCGCAAAAACTAGGGTTTTAGCTTTTCTCACTCTCGCAACCCATCATCTAATTGCTACTCCACAATGCATTCCCTTAGGCCCAAATATGGTGAAGTGTCATGTAGTCGACGTTCACATGACACCACTAAGGGAATCACAACATACATACTATCAAAATATCGAACACATATCAAGTTCCATGACTACTTGCAACATGATTTCTCCCATGACCTCAAGAACAAAAGTAACTACTCACAAATGACAATCATGCTCAAGATCAGAGGGGTATTAAATAGCATATTGGATCTCAACATATAATCTTCCACCAAATAAACCATATAGTAATCAACTACAAGATGTAATCAACACTACTAGTCACCCATAAGCACCAATCTATAGTTCCGGTAACAAGATTGAACACAAGAGATAAACTAGGGTTTGAGATGAGATGGTGTTGTTTAATATGTTGATGAAGATTGCCCTCCCCAAGATGGGAGAGTTTTTTGTGATGATGATGACGATGATTTCCCCCTCCGGGAGGGAAGTTCCCTCGGCGGAATCGCTCTGCCGGAGGGAAAAACTGCTCCTGCTCAAGTTCCGCCTCGAGACGGCGGCGCTCCATCCGGATAGTCCTTTCCTTTTTTTTCTAGGTCAAAATGACTTATATACCAGAAGATGGGCACCGGAGGTGGGCCTGGGTGAGCACAACCCACCAGGGCGCGCTTGGGCTCCCTGGCGCACCCAGGTGGGTTGTGCCCATCTGGTGGGCCTCCTCTGGTACTTATTTGCTCCAATATTCTTCATACGTTCCATAAAAATTCTCCGTGAAGTTTCTGCTTGTTTGGAGTTGTGCAGAATAGGTAGCTTGATGTAGCTTTTCCAGGTACAGATTTCCAGCTGCCGGAATTCTCCCTCTTTGTGTATACCTTGCATATTATGAGAGAAAGGGCATTAGAATTACTCCACAAAGAATTATTATGGATAGAAACATCATAAATAACAGTAGGAAAACATGATGCAAAATGGATGTATCAACTCCGCCAAGCTTAGACCTTGCTTATCCTCAAGCGAAAACCGAAATCGAAAAACATGTCCACATGCTTAGAGAGAGAGAGAGGCGTCGATAAAACAAAATACGGACATAGAAGCATCATGTTCATTATTATAACAACAACAAAATTAAACATAAGACTTTTATCAAAGAACTTTTATCATAGACTTCTCATGAATAAGTGATAATTCATCACATTATTGAAATATAAAGCAAAAACTCTATTAGAAACCAACAAACTATGTTCTCAGTCAACTTTGCAACTACAATTCATCATCTTTTCATGAAGGGTCATGTGTCGGAGCCTTTAGGCAAGTCCACATACTCAACCATCATATAGTCTTCCATGATTGCTAACACTCACCGTGTACACATGAGCAAAACGTTTCAACCGGACACATAGAAAGATAGGGGCTTGTAGTTTCACCTCCCAACATATTCACCTCAAGGGTGATGCCAACAATAATATCTCATGATATCTATATTCAGCTGGACATATATGCCTAGATCTTTCCTCACCACATGATGCTTGACAAAGGAGAAAAATAAAAAGGAATAGAGGGAAAACTTTGACTCTTTGCATAAAAGTAAATACATAAAAGTAAAATATAAGCCGTTCACAGAGGGAAGCAGAGGTCGCAATGCGCTTATTTGTTTGTATGCTCAGCCCCTTAATGCAAAAGAACATCACATTGCATTGCCCCTTGTGATAGCGACCTTTATTATGCAGTCTGCCGCTTTTATTCTTCACCATCACAAGTTCATGCAACGCTCAATTTTCTCTTACACTAAATGATCTCACTTTTAGAAGCAAATTTTATTGCTTTTTTGCACCGATGAAAACTTACTTGAGGTATCTTTCTCAATCCCTAGGTAGGTATGGTGGACTCTTGAAAATAAGATTTGGGTTTAAGGGTTTTTGGATGCACAAGTAGTATCTCTACTTAGTGCGGAATTTTTGGCTAGCAAAGGTAGGGGGCAAGCACCACATGTTAAAGGATTCACGGGTGAGATACTTATTTTGTACATGAACTGTTTCAATGATGCGAAAGGCTTCAATCTCAGTAGGAGTAAGATGAGCATAGTAAGGTTTAAGGATATCTTCTTCGTCCTCCTCGGCTAACAGTGCTTGCTCAAAGACTGGGGGTTGATCTACGGTAGCCTGCTTTCTCTTGTCTCCCTTGACGGCCTCTGCGGGCTCTTCTTTCTTCAGCTCGATCTTCATCAACCAAGCATCCTCTTCCACGTTGTTGGAGGAAGAAGAAGACATGATGCCTGGCTCAACAGATCTGACTGAAAATAGCAAGAAAAGAGAACAAAAGATTTCTCCGTGATACGGTGGTTAACAGGTTCGGGGGTATATAAAGATTTTTATCTTGGGAAACAAGCAAGCTATAGAAAAATGGAGTCCGGAAGGTATCCCAACCCACCTAGGTGCGCTTGGCTTGCCAGGCGCGCCCTGGTGTCTTGTGCCCACCATCGTATGCTTCCTGGAAGTTTCCTATTTCCTATTTTTCTAAATATTCCAAAACTGACAAAAAATATTTTTGCGGATTTTTCAGAGTCCGTTTACTTACCGTATCACATACCTCCTTATTTTCATGATTCTGGAGTGTTCTAGAAGGACTCTTTTATATGTTCTTCCGGTGTCAAAGTTTGGATAATATTACTTTCAACATTAATGGGCGTACCTGAGATATAATGTTTTATTCATTGCCCATTAACAACCTTAGGGTTAGGTTTATTTTGATGGCTCTAGAATGATAAACCTCCTCGATGACATAGGGGCCTTCCCATTTTGGGAGGAGTTTTCCTACAAAGAATCCAAAATGAGAGTTGTACAAAAGAACATATTCTCCTACTTTAAACTCACGCTTTTGGATTCTCTTATCATGCCATCTTTTGACTTTTTCTTTAAAAAACTTGGCATTTTCATAAGCTTGGGTTCTCCATTCATCTAATGAGCTAATATCAAATAACCTCTTTTCACCGGCAAGTTTGAAAGCATAGTTGAGTTCTTTGATTGCCCAATATGCTTTATGTTCTAATTCAAGAGGCAAATGACAAGCTTTTCCATAAACCATTTTATAAGGAGACATACCCCATGGGATTTTTATATGATGTTCTATAAGCCCAAAGTGCATCATCTAATTTCTTAGACCAATTCTTTCGGGACCTATTGATAGTCTTTTGCAAGATTAATTTTATTCTTTATTGGTAAGTTCAAGTTGACCACTAGACCGAGGATGATAAGGTGATGCAATTCCATAGTTACCATCATACTTGGCAAGCATTTTACGGAAAGCACCATGAATAAAGTGTGAACCACCATCAGTCATTAAATATCTAGGGACTCCAAACCTTGGGAAAATAACTTCCTTAAGCATTTTAATAGAGGTGTTGTGATCAACACTACTGGTTGGAATAGCTTCTACCCATTTAGTAACATAATCAACAACAACCAAAATATGTGTATACCCATTAGAGGAAGGAAAAGGTCCCATGTAATCAAATCCCCAAACATCAAATGGTTCAACAGCAAGTGAATAATTCATAGGCATTTCTAGACGCTTACCGATTTTACCTATTCTTTGGCATTCATCATAGGATAAGATGAACTTACGGGCATCCTTGAAGAGAGTAGGCCAATAAAATCCAGATTGCAATACCTTGTGAGCAGTTCTATCTCCAGCATGATGCCCTCCATAAGCTTCGGAGTGACATTTCCGTAGGATTTGTCCCTGTTCATGCTCAGGTACACAACGTCTAATAACACCATCTACTCATTCTTTATAAAGATGTGGTTCATCCCAAAAGTAGTGTCTTAAATCATAGAAGAATTTTTCTTTTGTTGATATGTAAAACTAGGTGGTAAATATTTAGCAACAATGTAATTAGCATAGCCAGCATACCAAGGAGTGTTGTGAGCAACATTTATTGCAGCTAACTGCTCATCAGGAAAACTATCATCAATAGGTAGTGGGTCATCAGGCACATTTTCAAGCCTAGACAAGTTATCAGCTACGGGGTTCTCAGCTCCTTTTCTATCAGTGATATGTGAGTGAAATTCTTGTAGCAAGAGAACCCATCGAATAAGTCTAGGTTTAGCATCTTTCTTTTCCATAGGATATTTAATAGCAGCATGACTGGTGTGAACAATTACTTTTGAATCAACAATGTAAGGTCTAAATTTATCACAAGCAAACACCACTGCTAAGAATTCTTTTTCAGTAGTAGCATAGTTACGTTGAGCAATGTCTAGAGTTTTACTAGCATAATGAATAACATTCAGTTTCTTATCAACTCTTTGTCCTAGAACAACACCAACAACATAATCACTAGAATCACACATAATTTCAAAAGGCAAGTTCCAATAAGGTGGTTGAACAATAGGTGCAGAAATTAAGTCTTTCTTGAGTGTTTTAAAGGCTTCTAAACAATCATCATCAAAAACAAAAGGAATGTCCTTCTGCAAAAGATTCATAACAGGCCTAGAAATTTTAGAAAAGTCTTTGATAAATCTCCTATAGAAACTAGCATGTCCTAGGAAACTACGAATACCTTTGATATCTTTAGGACATGGCATTTTCACAATTGCATCAACCTTAGCTTTGTCCACTTCAATACCTCTTTCAAAAATTTTAGACCCAAGACAATGCCTTCATTAACCATAAAGTGGCACTTTTCCCAATTCAATACAAGATTTGTTTGTTCACATCTCTGCAAAACTCGATCAAGATTGCTTAAACAATCATCAAAAGACTTCCCAAAAACAGAGAAATCATCCATGAAAACCTCAGCAATCTTTTCACGAAAGTCAGAGAATATAGCAGTCATACATCTTTGAAAGGTAGCAGGTGCATTGCATAAACCGAAAGGCATAGGCCTATAAGCATAAGTTCCAAAGGGACAAGTAAAAGTGGTATTTTCTTGATCGGGTTGGGAAACGGGTATTTGTGAAAAAATAGAATGTCCATCAAGGAAGCAAAATTGTGTGTGCTTATATAATCTTTCTAGCATTTGATCAATAAAAGGCAGAGGGTAGTGATCTTTTCTAGTTGCTTTGTTTAATTTTCTAAAATCAATTACCATTATGTAACCTGTAACAATTCTTTGTGGAATAAGTTCATTCTTATCATTAGGAACAACAGTAATACCTCCCTTCTTAGGGACACAATGAATAGGACTTACCCATCAACTATCGGCTATAGGATAGATTATACCTGCTTCTAGAAGTTTTAAGATTTCTGTTCTTACCCCTTCCTTCATTTTTGGATTTAACCGACGTTGGTGATCAACAACGGGTTTATCATCAGGTTCTGTATTAATTTTGTGCTGACATAGAGTGGGACTAATGCCCTTTAAATCGTCAAGAGTATATCCAATAACAGCTTGGTGCTTCCTTAGAACTTTCAATAATCTTTCTTCTTCATGTTCTGAAAGGTTAGCACAAATAATAACATGATATATCTTCTTTTCATCAAGATAAGCATATTTTAAAGTGTCTGGCAATTGTTTTAATTCAAACACAGGATCACCTTTAGGTGGAGGAGGACCTCCTAGAGTTTCAATAGGCAACTTGTGTTTAAGCAGAGGACGTTGTTCAAAGAAAATCTAATTTATTTCATTTCTTTCATGCATATGTAAATCATTTTCATGGTCTAGCAAATATTGTTCTAGTGGATCAGTAGGAGGCACAACAATAGAAGCAAGACCAATTAATTCATCTTTACTAGGCAATTCTTTTTCATGAAGTTTTCTACTAAACTTGGAAAAATTAAACTCATGAGACTCATCACCAAAACTAACACCGGCGGTTTGTTTCTCATAGTCTATTCTAGCATTAATGGTGTTCAAGAAAGGTCTACCAAAGATAATGGGACAGAAGTCATCTTGTGGGGAACCAAGAACAAGAAAATCGATAGGGTATTTTATTTTGCCACACAAGACTTCAACATCTCTAACAATCCCAATTGGTGATATATTGTCTCTATTAGCAAGTTTGATAGTAACATCTATGTCTTCTATCTTTGTGGGTGCTATGTCATTCATAGTTTCTTGATATAAGGAATAAGGAATAGCACTCACGCTAGCACCTATGTCACATAAACCATGATAATAGTGATCTCATATTTTAACTAAGACAATGGGCATGCCAACAACAGGTCTATGTTTATCCTTTTTATCAGGTTTGGCAATTGTAGCAGCTTCTTCATAGAAGTAAATAACATGCCCATCTACATTTTCTTCCAAGAGATCCTTAAACATAGAAATACTAGGCTCTACTTAAATTTGGTCATCAAGTTTAGGTGTTCTAATATATCTTTTGTTGACCATAGTTGAAACTTTAGCATGTTCCTTTATCCTAACAGGGAAAGGTGGTTTCTCAATATAAGCAATAGGAACAACTGGATCAGCATTATAAATTATAGTTTCTTCTTTAATTGGTATCGGTTATTTAATAGGTGGGTGATATTTAAACCACTTCTCTTTAGGAGATCAACATGAGTAGCAAATGATTCACAAAAGGAAGCTACTATCTCGGAGTCAAGTCCATATTTAGTGCTAAAATTTCGAAAAGCATCGGTATTCATAAAAGATTTAACACCATCATACTTAAGTTTAATACCTGAATCTTTACCTTCATCGAGTTCCCAATCTTCAGATTTGCGTTTAATTCTTTCCAAAAGATCCCACCGGAATTCAATAGTCTTCTTCATAAAAGAACCAGCACAAGAAGTATCAAGCATGGTTTGATCATTACGAGAAAGCCGAGCATAAAAATTCTGGATAATAATTTCTCTGGAGAGCTCATGATTGGGGCATGAATATAACATTGACTTCAGCCTCCCCCAAGCTAGGGCGATACTTTCTCCTTCACGAGGCCAAAAATTATATATATAATTCCGATCACGATGAACTAGATGCATAGGATAAATTTTTTGATGGAACTCCAATTCCAATTCCAGGATCCAATATCACCACATAGCTTATACCATGTCAATGCTTTTCCCTTCAAAGATAAAGGGAAAACCTTCTTCATAACTTCATCTCCGGGTAAACCTGCAAGCTTGAACAATCCACAAATTTGTTCTACATATATCAAGTGCATATCAGGATGTTCGGTTCTGTCTCCTGCATAAGGATTAGCTAGCAGTTGTTCTATCATACCCAAAGGAATTTCATATTCAATATTTTTAGTAGGTGCAATAGGTTGAGGGGTAGCTAATTGTGGTTCCGGTCGAGGTAAAGATACCCCGAACAAACCCCTCAAAGGATTGTTTTCCATAGTAACAAGTGACAATAAATTTCAGCACACTATATAAATGTTTCCTTACCAAAGTCTCTTCACTCCCCGGCAACGGCGCTAGAAAATAGCCTTGATGACCCACAAGTATAGGGAATCAATTGTAGCTCTTTTCATTAAGTAAGAGTGTCAAACCCAATGAGGAGCGGAAGGAAATAACAACTGGTTTTCAGCAAGGTAATGTCTGCAAGTGTTGAAATTGTAAGTAGCAGAGTAGTTTGATAGCAAGATAATTTGTAACGAGCAACTAACGATAACAGTAGCAAAAGTGTAGCAAGGTAGCCCAATTCTTTTGAGGCAAAGGATAGGCCAAAACGGTTTCTGATGATAAGCAAAGCATTCTTGAGGTACACGGGATTTTCATCTAGTCACTTTCACCATGTTGGTTTGATTTGTGTTCGGTACTTTGATAATTTGATATGTGGGTGGACCGTTACTTAGGTGATTTTCTTACTTGAACAAACCTCCTACTTCTGATTAACCCTCCCGCAAGCATCCGCAACTACGAGAAAAATATTAAGAATACATTCTAACCATAGCATTAAACTTTTGGATCCAATCGGTCCCTTACGAAATAGCGCATAAACGGGGGTTTAAGCTTCTGTCACTCTCGCAACCAATCATCTAATTGCTACTCCACAATGCATTCCCTTAGGCCCAAATATGGTGAAGTGTCATGTAGTCGACGTTCACATGACACCACTAAGGGAATCACAACAGACATACTATCAAAATATCGAACACATATCAAGTTCACATGATTACTTGCAACACGATTTCTCCCGTGACCTCAAGAACAAAAGTAACTACTCACAAATGATAATCATGCTCAAGATCGGAGGGATTTTAAATAGCATATTAGATCTAAACATATAATCTTCCACCAAATAAACCATATAGTAATCAACTACAGGATGTAATCAACACTACTAGTCACCCACAAGCACCAATCTATAGTTCCGGTAACAAGATTAAACACAAGAGATGAACTAGGGTTTGAGATGAGATGGTGATGTTGAAGATGTTGATGGAGATTTTCCTCCCCAAGATGGGATAGTTGTTGGTGATGATGATGATGATGATTTCCCCCTCCGAGAGGGAAGTTCCCCCGGCGGAATCGCTTCGCCGAAGGGCAAAAGTGCTCCTGCCAAGTTCTGCCTCGAGACGGCGGCGCTCTGTCCCGAAAGTCCTTTCCTTATTTTTTTCTAGGTCAAAATGACTTATATACCAGAAGATGGGCACCGGAGGTAGGCCTGGGTGAGCACAACCCACCAGGGTGCGGCTGGGCTCCCTGGCACGCCCAGGTGGGTTGTGCACACCTGGTGGGCCTCCTCTGGTACTTATTTGCTCCAATATTCTTCATATATTCCACAAAAATTCTCCGTAAAGTTTTAGATTGTTTGGAGTTGTGCGGAATAGGTAGCTTGACGTAGCTTTCCCAGGTCCAGATTTCCAGCTGCCGGAATTCTCCCTCTTTGTGTATACCTTGCATATTATGAGAGAAAAGGCATTAGAATTACTCCAAAATGCATTATTATGGATAAAAACATCATAAATAACAGTAGGAAAACATGATGCAAAATGGACGTATCAACTGCCACCATCCATAAGGACTTTAGTCAGTTGGGTGCCCTCAACAGCTGGGTCGACCACTAACACTTGCCGCCCAGGGATAGCAACGTGCGCGGGGTGATCTGACTGGTCGAATGTAATGGGTGTCTTTGACCACTTCAAGTACGTCGTAGTTGGCGAAGCAACCGTGTCCACCTCTTTGTTGATAACCTTTAGTGGACTTTTGCTCCCGACATCAGCAAAAATCACCAAAGTGGCGTTGACATTGGGAAACCATCGTCTTCCAATTTCTCCTCATCCTTATCACAGTCCTTCTCCGTGGGCCGACCCTCTCGGAACTGCTGAATCAGGAGTCGACACTGTCGAGTGGTATGTTTGGGAAGAATCATGTTACCATCTTCATCCTTTTTCGTGTGAATGTGACACGATAAATCCAAGACATCATTGTCTAACTGATCTTTCACCTTTTGGGCACCCATGGCCCTTTAGGTTTTCCTTTGAACTTTCCTTGATTCAGAACTGCAACTTTGGCAGGACCTGCAAGTTCAGATTTACGTTTTTATTTCCGTCTGGTGTTCCCTCCTCTAGTGTCCTGGTCGACTGGCTTCCCTTTACCATTACGGAGTTGGTCTTCTTCTTCATCTTTTGCATACCGAGTGGATATTTCCATGATACGGCCCAGAGACATGTCTCCGGATCGACCAAACTTAACGATGAGCTCTATGTACCGGACGCCCTCTTTGAATGCACAGATGGCTTGGTGTTCTGACACATTCTCCACAACATGGTGAAGGGTAGTCCATCTCTGGATGAAATATCTCAAACTTTCATTCGGCTTTTGAACGCAGTGTTGTAGCTCGGTCAGCCCAGCAAGTCACTTGCAAGTGCCCTCGAATGTCTTGATAAACACTCGGGCTAAATCTTCCCAACAGAGAATACTCCCAGGGGCCAACTGATTCAACCAGGCTCTGGCTGAACCTTCGAGCATCAAGGGAAGGTGCTTCATGGCTACATCGTCGTTGCCTCCACCAATCTACACTGCCACTCGGTAATCTTCTAACCAAGTGTCCGGCTTCGACTTGCCGGTGAACTTGCTCACACCAGCAGCCAGTCTGAAATTGGGGGGGGGGGGTCTCAGTGGCTCGGATGGCTCTACTGAAACACTCGGGCCCCGAAACAAACGCTCTGTTACCAATCGGGTGATCTCTGTCTTGACCTTCCCTATGTGCTCTGCCTCTGTCAACCAAACCCTGTACAAGAACTGACCTTGCATCAAATCCAAGTTCTCTTAGGTCGACCGGAGTCCTCCGCTCGTTGTCGTACGGGTGCCTGTTGTCATACCTCCGGGGCGCGTACGACCCACCTCTCAAAGGAGGCGTAGGCACTCGACGGCGGTCATCACGGGGATCAAATTGCTCGTGGCCCCGACCAAGGTACTGATCTTGTCGGTAACCACGATCTTCACGCTGCAGGGGCAATCTCGGGCTATGCGTTGACTGAATTGTGTCCGCGACCATAGATCTGCTATGGATTCGGCTGCATGACTGAGAAACAACTGAGTTATGTTCACCTACTTCTCGGAGAAGCGCTCGAATCTACAGTAAACCTCTACCAGCTTCTGAATGAGACGGTTGAATTGACTCTGCTATATGTGTTGCAGCTGCGAGATTTTGAACCGGAGTTCGATATACCTGAGGTTCAGGCGGAAACAATTGTCGTGGTCGTCGACTAGATCCAGGGATCTGCTGATGGGCGCCTTCGTCGAGTGACCACTGGCGATTCTCTAGACGTGTACGCTCAGACAAGGTGGCCAAGTGTGCAGCCTCCAAGGCTCGAGCCTCGGAGGTCTCTCCAATAATGGGGGTCTGGAGGGCCTCGATATTGTGGAGATGTAGTTCTTCCCTCTGCTCTGTAGTGAGGGCTTGGGCATAATATTCGTCATGAACGCGTGTCGGGTCGCTGCTGCCGCCGCCACGGAGAAATCCAGGCGGACTGCACTGGGAGTCAACCATGAGGACCTCCACCGCAGGGTCATTGCTCTCATACTCGGAAAGAGTGTCCAAGTGACCAGTAGGTAGATCGAACGACCCGTAGAGATATTCGTCGGGCTCGATTGTCGCGACTTGAGGGGTGGTCGACTGGCG
Source organism: Triticum aestivum (assembly GCF_018294505.1). Taxonomy (NCBI): domain Eukaryota; kingdom Viridiplantae; phylum Streptophyta; class Magnoliopsida; order Poales; family Poaceae; genus Triticum; species Triticum aestivum. The sequence goes on along the minus strand of NC_057806.1, from coordinate 227,321,955 downwards.
AGCCACTGCATGCCTCACCCACCGCTGGAGCCACAATCGACCAGATCTCTTGTGACTGCGAACAGTAGGGAGCAAGGACGTCGTGGGAGCTGACCGATACTGGGTCGACGTGTGGGGACCTCGACTCATAAGTTGTGATCACCGAATGCACGTGTACAGAGATCCCAGAGATCAATGCTCACTGAACACACAGAAGCTGTATAACAAGAGTCTTACATCCATACATACCGTCTTACATAAATCATGACCATTATGGTCAATTCTTGAGTATAACTTCGCAGCGGAAATCTTTGTCGATAACTTGGACCCATGCCATCTGCCTTAACCCTACATGCATTCTAACTGGGAAGCGTCCTAACTCGCATGCTCGTCTCCAAAGAACTCTTCTTCGAACTCCTGGTCTTCCATGCCTGGCTAATTAAATAACCAGTGGCAAGCCAATGAGTACTTTGAATGTACTCGCAAGCAACCCATGTTTTGGTTCAAGATACAACAATGCATGATATAGGTAATTTTTTGCAGAAAGCTAGTTTTGAGTGCAATGACATGTTCAACAACTTGTGAAACATGCAACATATGAATTCAAGTAACCTTAGGAACTGGTTACAGATATCAACATAAAGGGAGTGGGCTCCAACCCAACTCATCCATGTCAAGTCCTTTGACTTGACCCAAGTAGTTCTTCCCACACACACCGGTTTGTAAACAAGTGGACGTAGCCCAAGAGCGGTTACCCAACAGTCCTTGATCATGGACACGGCTATTCGAATAGTTTTACACTCTGCAGAGGTTGCACACTTTACCCACAAGATCCGGGGAACTTCTGTGTCATCCACGACCCGCGGTACCTCAAGTACCCGGGGTAAGCACCCGATCATTACCTTTCCCTAGACGACACTAACATAGAGTCCACTCGATTGGTAGCAACCCCCGTGCCCAACATTTCTCATCTTAATAATTTGGAGCCACGCTCTCATATTCATCTCATACCACAAGCACGGGGTACCAACGGTGTGTCCGGTGCCCTGTAAAAACAGCCATGGCCGCCCTACCTGGCACGACCCCGTCCCGAGAGAGCGCAACAACAACTCTCTCATCACTAGTAATGCGGGCTCCAAGCTAGTATCGGCCTAGGTAATCAATAATGCCCTTTCCCATATAAGGGTAGAGTGGTTGCACATGTAAGGTTGGAATAACGGTCGCAACTTAAACCAATCCGTTTTGAAAACAACACACACACTTGCCTCGGTACACCACTTCTTCATCAAGTGGTTACCCAACTCATTATCTCCCTCGGGCATAAGTGGCACCCGACGGGGTTTTCGAAAAGTTTTTGAAAATAATCTTGCTTCCATCACCATGCATATACCCAACCCATTTGTGTAGCAGCTACTTAGCATCCTAACTACACCCACTCGCATAACCCTCATAGAAAGGTAGGGTCATGCATCATGCAAGTGTCAACGAGAAAAGCAACAGAGGCAAACCACCTCAAGTGGTCACCATTTTATCATGACTTCGATGCAAGCAATGAAAGTGCCATATGACATGCATAAAAACGGTTTCTTAGACATGGTCAAAGGGCTGCTTGCCTTGTCCTTCAGAGTCTTCAAACCTTCTGGTCCATCTCCAAGTACTCTTTCTACTTCGCCAACTAACGACGGAGACAATCACAATAAGCAACACAACAAGGCAAAAATAAAAGTGCTCTAAAAATGTGAGTTGGACTTTTCTAGGATACCTCTGGTCATATGAGGAATGACCTAGGTGATTTCATTGGAAGTGGATCAATGGATATTTCTAAACATTTCGATATGATGGAATCAAGGGGTTTATGGATTTGCAAGAAGTGTACAGAAGAACTATTTGAAAAATGATCAAAGGCATCCATTTAACAAGGAATAATTTTAGAAGCATCTAGGAGTTGGTTTCACTGGATTTGGAGTTCAAATGAATTTCCTATGAATTTGCAAAGTTGGATAATATGAAGAAATGGCTCATTATTTTGTGTGGCGCATAAAGTATTAGGAAAAATGTTGAAAAACTAAGCTATGTACTTAGAAGTATCAAGGATTTTGAATCATGGCATTTGGATCAATTTTGAGCTCTCTGTGATTTTCTAAAGATCATCACAGAATTGGAAAATGGGGTTTTATTGGATTTGTGCGAAGAGAGGTGTTCTGGGAAAACGTGCATACTACACCAACATGTAGATCATGATTTATGAAGTCACCAGAAATTTGAATCATTCAATTTGGAGTTAATATGAATATTTGGGAGATTTTACAAATTTCTGGAAAAAGAAAAGGACAAAGGAAGTGGGGGTTATACCTATACCGCGCACCGAGCGCAGCATAGCGCCGCAGCGCATTGGGCCGGCCCAGCGGCTCGGCCACGCGGACGACAGGGCGACGTCGAAGGCGCCCAGGCGGAGTGCGCCTTCGCTGCGGGGACGCGAGAGAAGTTGAATGCGCCTCCACTTGCCAGCGTGGCCCGGTGGCTGGGCCACTGACGAGCAGGGCCCGCCTGCAGGTTCGTCCTCAACCTCCTGCGCGGGCGCGAAGGGAGACAGAGGAGGCGTTCGACGCCGGCCGCCGGCGCTACAGGGCGTCTCCGGCGATGCTCCACCCACCGGCGTGCTCAGGGGACCCGGAAGCGTCCAACCGTGGGTGGCATGATCACCCAGGGGCACCGGGTGGAGCAGGGTGTTGGCCACGGCGGACGAGGCCGACGGTGATGGGGGCCACGGCACTACGGCCACCGGGAGGAGTAACCGGAGTGCGGGGGAGATTCGGGGGTCGGTGGAGATGCATTGAGACACATAGGTGGAGGGGACGGGACTCGGGCGTCGCAAATTTAGCCCGGTGCCGGCGGTGGCTCTCCGGCCATGGAGGGCTATGGAGGGCACAAGGAGGGGAGTGGCTTCGTCCAGGGGGTCGCTGGGAGGGAGAAAGAGCGAAGGAGATCCATAGGGGGCCTGGGGCGGCTTGATATAGCTGTCCCGTGGCTCACCGTGGTCCAGTGCGCCGGTGAGGCTGTTCCTGTTGCTGCAGGTCATGGGGGCTCATGTGGGCGTGTCCGGGGCGTTAGTGGAGGAGGTCTACGACCAGGGGAAGGGAGAGAGAGAGCGGGGAGGGCCAGAGGCATCGCGTGTGTGAGCTCATCCATTGGAGCTCTTGGGCGGCTGGCGCGCATGCGAAGGGAGGCAGCAGGATGAGGAAAGAGGAGGGACCCGACCAAGTAGCGTGTCGCGGACGTCGAGGCGGCCTCGGGAGACATGAGGGGGAGGGCCGAGGTCGCAGGGGGCGTCGGGCAGGGTGCGGCTACAGTGCGGGAGCGCACTGTAGCACGCTCCAGAGCGCGTGTGTGGCCGACATGGCCATTTTTTAGGCAATGTTCGCGCGGCCAAGTGTGTCTGGTAGTGCTAGGGAGTAGTAAAGAAGAGGGGAGGGGCATTGGATGCCCTGGGGAGCCAGTAGGAGAGGAGTGGGGTTGAGAGAGAGGGGGAAAGGGGCTGTCCAGAGAGGGAAAGAGAGGTTTTACCCCCCCCCCCCTTCCAATAATGGAGCTGTGGACTTACAATTGTTACTTGGGGTGCAAGGTGACCAGGACGAGCTGTGGTAAAAATATGGAGTCATGGAGAAGAGTGGAAGAGGTCAAAAATGAAGTTTTGGTAAAGTGGCAGAAAGTGTTTGTTGTTGGTTTGGGAAGGTAAATGAATTCCATTTGGCATGAGACTCCATAGGGCGAAATTGAACATACAATTAGGGCCTTCCACCAACTTTGAGCTCATTTGGGAAAAGTTCACAATGTAACTTTTGTAAACCCTAAAAATCAACAGAAATGCATTTACCAAGATCTAGTCATGCAAAACCAATCCCTTGATGCACCACTTTGTGTAGTATCATCATTTGGGATTTTGAGCATGACCACAAGGTCTGGGGGTATTTGGAATAAGTTGGCAATGTAAAGTTGTTCAAATTTGAACCTGAACATACATGGTTTTGGGGCACTTTTGTGATCCAAAACAATTTGGATTGAGTTGAAACTCTGTAATATCATCACATTATGTATATGTGACTTGCTAGAATTTTCCTGGATTTATTGGAAAATATTTCTTATAGAAATATGTCAAATACTTGAAATGGATAGAAATGGTTTTGGGAGGTTTTGTCCAATATTTTGAACATGACCAAGTGTTGAAACTCTTATATATGGAAAATATATGTCCAGTGAGTTTCCCTGATTTTTTAAAAAAATTCTGAAACAATAAAATAATTTTTCCCTATTAAAGACCATTTCTGGCCTTAAGAAAAAGCTTTTACATAAAATAGGAAAATAACTTTTAAAATTATATTTTTGTGGTTTATGAGAATCCTATATCTAATAGGTTTCAAATATACTATTTGAAATATTTTCATACCCCAAATCAAGTACTTGTAGTGCAAACCTCAATTCAGGGGTTTTTGAAAACTAATTTTTGAAAATACTATTTGGCCAAATTATTTTTGTAAGAAAATACTACATTGCACTATACACATGGCATGATCATTGGGCAGAAGTTTGGGGCAAGGAGATAAAGTACAGAACGTGGAGTAGTTAACTTTGTCAGATTCCGGGTTCCGGCAGACCCTTAAGGTTCGAACTCTGGGGTGCGCACGGAGATCCTTCCACTACCGACTCGCGCTTCTATGGCTCGCAAGAAATCTAGGCTGGAAAGAAGAACACACAGAGGACACGAGGTTTATACTGGTTCGGGCCACCAATGTGGTGTAATACCCTACTCCAGTGTGTGGTGTGGTGGATTGCCTCAGGAGCTGATGATGAACAATACACGGGGAAGAACGGCCTCGCGAGAGGTGTTCTTGAGCTGGTGTGGTATGTTCTACTTGGTCCGGATCCCCTTCCCTCTATGGTGGCTAGTCCTAATTATAGAGGCCCTGGTCCTCTTCCCAAAATGTGAGCGGGAAGGGCGCCAACAATTGGCCATTTTGAAGGGGAACATCTAGTACAAGTTATCCTGACCAAAGGTGGTCTTCGGCTGCCAAAAGCACTAGTGATGACGCCGTCTTGGGCTCCATGATGACCTCCGTCCTACCGCTCTGCTGGTCTTGATCTCGTTGCACCAGAATGGTAACCTTTGTCTGATGCCTTGGACTGTGCTTGTTCCCTTTGCATCGAAGGGGAAACAAGGACACTGCACAGGCCGGTGCCCGCCTGGCGCTTTCCTGATCTCGATCGTCATGGCTTGCGTCATGGGCTCCTCACGAGGTGCCCCTGCCTTGATCTCTCTGCCTCCTCGCGAGCCTGCCTGATGAGGCTGCTCCTGAGGAAGCTTCCTGTCGTCCGCCCCGCGGGGCTTGGCCCCTCGCGAGGGTCTTGAGTTTGGGCTGATGAAGCCGGGCTGCACTGGGCCCCCACTCGAGCCACGCCGCAGGCCGTAGGCAGGCAAGTCTGGGGACCCCCGTTCCCAGAACGCCGACAGTAGCCCCCGGGCCCGAGGCGCGCCCGGGCTGGGCCTAGTAGAGAAGGGAAGGGGCAAGCGCGAAGCGCCGCGGGCCCCAATAGCCTGCGGCCTTGGGCGCCGTGTGGCGACAGATTGGTCGTGGGCGTATGCTCTTCCCAATGACGCCTCATCAACCGCACGACTTAGCAAGTCCCTGCATGCAGAGAAATGGGTCATGATTACCTGCAATCGTGGTGGTCGGCGGTTGGCCTTCTCCAGCTATAAATACGGGACTGTGCGAGCCTCATTAGCATACCCCTTCCTGCTACTCCTTTTCTTCTGCTTGGCTACTCGCCATTCCCATGGCTCCGCCGAAGAGATTCTTGGCCACAGAGAAAGGAAAAGCTCGTCCGGCAGGGCCAGACTCCCCACCGACCAAGCGCGGCCGGGGCCGCCCTCGCAAGCACCCCGCGGTCCCCGTAGTGGCTTCTCGTGGCCATGGAGGTGGTTCCCTGCGCGGTGGTGAGCGCCCGGCTGCCGATGGGAGGCACGTCGTGGCCGCGAGGCCCCCCAGGCCGCGCTTTCGCTCGGCGGTGGTGCTGCCGGAGTTCGTCATGTGGTTGGCGGACCCGACCAGCACCTGGCTCCAGCTCCCTCGTTTCTTCGTAGGTGAACTGCCGGCCGGCACTCGGGGCGGCCTCTGGCTTCAGGCAGATGGTTGCTGCAGCAGGGCCTCCTGGGCTTCGCTGGAGGTCTCCGCTTCCGGGGATGCGGTCCTGACCCGCGGCTGGCAAACGTTTGCCCGTGCGCGCGGCCTGAGCCGGCGGTGCACCCTACACTTCAAATTCGATGGCGACGCCACCCTCTACGTGAGGGTGTTCGGGGAAGACGGTCGCCGCGCTGGGTGTTGCCCCGAAGACGATGATCGCGACCGCCTGCCCAGCCCCGGTGCTGACCAGGATGAAGACGGTGGCAGGCGTGTAGGCGGCGGCGCTTGGGGCTCGCCAAGCTTTGGCGACTCCTTCTCAGGCAGCAGCTCCTCTAGCGGTGGCCGCGACCAGCCCCCACGCCGTCGCGCCCGCCTGGGTGAAGGTAGCGGGTCAGCCCGCCGTCGCGCCCCGGTGAAGCGAGAGGAGGGGTCCGCCTGAGCCCCCAGAGGCAGCTCGAGTTTTCGCCGCAAGTTGGTGCCGAGCAAGTCGTGCCCATTTTGTTTTTCTTCTTTCCCTGCGAAGAAAAAGAAGGTAGTATAGGGCCCTACAGGGGCGTGTTAGAACTGTTGCTGTTAATCATTGTGCTGCTACTGCTATTTCTGCGTTATGTTTCTGCGCGCGTGCCCACGTGCGGGGATTATTTAGCTCAGTGGGGCTTGACGTGGTCCTCGCCTCCCGAGGCTGATGCCTCGCCGCGCGCTTCATGTCCTGCAAGGATTAGCAGGAGGAGTAGCCTTCGGTCTGGTTGCGAGGGCAATCGACCCAGGTCCCGCGCTCGTGTCGCGATGCTCGTGGGGCATAGACTGGGAGGGGTGCTCCCGTAGTGGACCCGGACAGGAAAGCTTCAAACGACCGGGGCAGAAAACACTCGTGAGGGCGCCCGCGAACCTCCCTCGCGAGATTTGCGAGAGAAAACGAGGCAAGTGAGTGAAAAGGACAAAGAATCACAAGCCTGGGACGGCAACAGCTCCAGTAAAACTTCAAACAGGAATGAACAAGCCAACTGCAGAAAGCAAATGAAAAAGCCGTGTCCGGCACCTATTCTAGTTTTCGACGTCTTCTCACCAGCGCGGAGCTAAGTGCTGCCACTGGGCGTGGGCGGGAGCCTCCGAGGCCCGAGGGCGGCACTCCGGAGACTCCGGGGCATGTACATCCCCACTCATTATTATGTGAGAGTGTCACGAGCGGCGAGCTTCATAGGCATTGGCCTTCTTCACAGGCACCGGGCCTTTCCCAAAACGCGGCAGCTTCACACGCATTGGCCTTCTTCACAGGCACCGGGCCTTTCCCAAAACGCGGCAGCTTCACAGGCATTGGCCTTCTTCACAGGCACTGGGCCTTTCCCAAAATGCGGCAGCTTCACAGGCATTGGCCTTCTTCATAGGCACCGGGCCTTTCCCAAAATGCGGCAGCTTCACAGGCATTGGCCTTCTTCAGAGGCACCGGGCCTTTCCATAGGCGCTAGGCCTCACTTAGGGATAGAACCTCCAGAGATGTTGAATGTTCCACGCGTTCTGGATGGGTACCCCCTCCGGGGTCTCCAAGCGCGCAGAGCCAGGCCTGGAAACATGAACAACCTTGAATGGGCCCTCTCACATGGGAGAGAGCTTGTGCAGCCCCTCCCTGGAGAGAATCCGTCTGAGCACGAGGTCCCCTACCTCAAGAGTTCTAGGCGGATGTTGCGGCAGTGGTATCGCCGCAGCGCCTGTTGATACCTTGCCGCTCGCAGCGCGGCTTCTCGACAGCGTTCCTCCCCCAGCACGAGATTCGTCCCCCGCATGGCGTCCTGCTGCGTCCCGTCGAACGCTAGGACCCGCGCGGAGCGACACCTGACCTCGTGAGGGAGGACAACTTCTGCTCCATAGACGAGGAAGAACGGGGTCTCGCCAGTCGGCTTGGCCGCGGTTGTGCGGATGGACCACAACACGGACTGGAGCTCGTCGTACCAGCCCCTGCCGCAAGCCTCCAGCTTCTTCTTGAAGGTCCTGGCTTTGAGGCCCCTCAGGACCTCAGCGTTGGCTCGCTCGGCCTGGCCGTTTCTCCGGGGGTGCGCCACCGAGGCGTAGCATATCTGCGTTCCAAGGTTAGCACGGTATGTTTTGAAGAGATTACTGGTGAATTGCGAACCGTTGTCGGTGATGATGCGGTTAGGCACCCCAAACCGGCTCACGAGACCCTTGATGAACTTTACTGCGGAGCCTGCTGGGATGGTGCAAACAGCTTCAACCTCAGCCCACTTGGTGAACTTGTCCACAGCGACGTAGAGGTAGCGATAGCCCCCTGGCATCCGAGGGAACGGGCCCAAAATGTCTAGCCCCCAAACTGCGAACGACCACCAGAGGGGTATAGTTTGTAGACCACCCGCCGGCTGATGGATCTGCCTAGCATGGAACTGGCAGGCCTCGCAAGCCTTCACCAGCTCAACGGCGTCGCTGAGTGCTGTGGGCCAGTAGAATCCACTGCGGAACGCCTTGCCGACAAGGGTTCGCGACGATGAGTGGTGCCCACAGTCTCCGCCGTGTATGTCTGCCAGTAGCTCCTTCCCTTGCTCTCTGGAGATGCAACGTAGGGACACGTCATTTGGTCGCTTCCGGTAGAGCTCCCCATCTTTGATGCAGTAAGCCGTGGCCTGCCGTGCTACACGCTTTGCCTCCTCCTCGCTCTCCGGAAGGGTCCCTTGCATCAAGTAGTTCTTGAGCTCTGTGATCCAACACCCTTCCTGAGGCTCTAACGCCAGGAGCAGGCGTGCCCCTGAAGCCGGGCCACAGGCCGGAGCTCCCGAGGTAGGCGGCTGAGGGAGCTCCTCCCTTGGTTGCGCCATGCTCGATAGTGACGGTGCCGCCGAGGGTTTGAAGAGCCGCTCCTCGAAGACGCCAGGCTCCTGAGGCAGCCGCCTGGATGCCCTCTTGGCAATGTCATCAGCCTCTTGATTGGTGCCGCGAGGCACATGCTGCAACTCCAGCCCCCAGAACTGCTTCTCCATCTTGCGAACCTCAGCAAGGTAGGCTTCCATGTGCTCATCCTTTGGTTCATATATCTTGTTGGAGAAGTTGACGAGGAGCTGCGAATCGCCCTTGATGATGAGGCGCTTTACCCCTAAGGCGATTGCGGCTTTCAAGCCTGCTATCAGGCCTTCGTACTCTGCTATGTTGTTGAAGACCTTTTCTCCGTGCTGGAAACAGAGTTGCACGGCGTAGTAGAGTTTGTCCTGAGTGGGGGATACGAGCACTGCGCCAGCTCCCGCGCTGTGTCGGGAGAATGCCCCATCGAAGTACATGACCCAGCCGTCTGGTGCCTCACTTCCCGGGGAAAGTGATCGGTCCTCGCCTGCCTCGAGACCACGTGCTTCTGCCCATTCTGCCACAAAATCCGCAAGTGCGGCTCCCTTGATGACTCTGGTCGTACTGAATTCTAGTTGAAATGCATGTAGTTCGATGTTCCATTCAGCGACTCTTCCAGCTGAATTGGGGCTCCTGAGTTCCCTTTCCAAGGGGTACACTGAGACGACTTTGATGGGATGGCCTTGGAAATAGTGTCGCAGCTTGCGTGAGGCCACTAATAGCGCGAGGAGGAGTTTTTGAGGCATGGGGTACCGCGCCCTTGCGTCCCATAGCACCGTGCTGACGAAGTACACGGGATGCTCGACAAGGTTGAGGGTGCTGGCACAGCTTGCATCCTCCAGAGGTCGAGGCGTCTCCTGAGATGGTGGAGCCCCCAGTGCTTGGTCGCTTGAAGAGGCCTCTCCTGCCCCGGGTGCGTTCTCCTGATGCGGCTGTTCCACTCCGGCTGCGGTCGTGGTCCTCACGAGGCCCTCTTGGCTTTGCTTTGCTTCAGCCCGGACGGTGGTTGCGGCCTTGGTCCGGCGCTCCTCCCTGACCGCCACCAGGGATGCACTAGCGCAGTAGGGGCTGGCCGCAAGGTAGAGCACCAGGGGCTCCCGTGGACGCGGAGCTACCATCACTGGTGGGCTGGTAAGGTACCTCTTGAGATCTTGGAATGCCTTGTCGGCCTCTTCAGTCCATTCAAGGGGCCCTTCTTCTTCATCAACTTGAAGAAGGGCAGTGCTTGTTCCCCCAGCTTGGAGATGAAGCGCCCTAGCGCGGTTACACGCCCGGTGAGCTTCTGCATCTCTCTGAGGGTCCTTGGCGGGCTCATGTCTTCGACTACTTTGACCTTCTCTAGGTTGGCCTCGATGCCCATGTGGGACACGAGAAAACCCAGGAGCCTGCCCGAGGGGACCCCAAACAAGCACTTCTCCGGGTTGAGCCATAGGTCCACTTCATTGAGGCTCGCAGAGGTTTCTTCCAAGTCTTGTATCAGGGTTTTTGCCTCCCGGGACTTCACCACAATGTCCTCGATGTAAGCCTTAGCGTTCCTCCCGAGCTGCCGGCCTAAGGCGATGTGCATCAGCCGCTCAAAGGTTGCACCTGCGTTGCGCAACCCAAATGGCATGCACGTGTAGCAGTACACTCCACATGGGGTCAGGAAAGCCGTTTTTTCCACGTCTTCTACCGCCATCTTGATCTGGTGATAGCCTGAGAAGGCATCTAGGAAGCACAATAGGTCACACTCTACGGTAGAGTCGACTATCTGGTCAATGCGGGGGAGCGGAAATGGATCCTGTGGGCAGGCTTTGTTGAGGTTGGTGAAGTCGACACACATGCGTTCCTTTCCTCCCTTTTTCGGCACAACAACCGGATTAGCAAGCCAATCTGGGTAACGGACCTCGCGGATAACTCCTACCGCTTCTAGCTTCCGGGTCTCCTGAACGATGAAAGCTTGTTTCTCAGTGGACTGTCGCCTCGCCTTCTTCTTCACGGGGCGCACGTTGGGGCACACGTTAAGGTGATGCTCAATCACACGGGACCCCTGCTAACTGATCAGGTTCCCATGTGAACACCTTCTTATTCGCACGCAGGAACCTCACCAGGGCCTTCTCCTGCTCGGGCTCGAGGTTGGCTCCTATGGTGAAGGTAGTGTCAGTGGACCCATCCTCGTCGACCGGTACCTGCTTGGTTTCCGCCTTGTCTTGGGTGAACAGCTGCTTCTTTTTAGCCGGCGCAGCCCCCTTGGGCTCAAGGGCGTCGGTGCTGGTGGGCTGCGCCACCGCGGCCGCCCTGAAGGCAAGCTTGAGCGCCTGCAGCGCATCCCTTGTGTCTCCTGACACGGTAAGGACGCCGCTACTTCCGGGCATCTTCATGAGGTTATACGCCGGGTGAGTTGCTGCCATGAACTGGGCTAAGGCCGGATAGCCGAGGATGGCGTTGTAGGGGAGGCCGATGGGGGCGATGTCGAAGTCGATCAGCTCTGTGCGGAAGTTGTCGTGGGTGCCGAAGGTCACCGGGAGGCGGATCTGTCCCAAGGAGGCGGTGGAACCGACTCCGACACCCGAGAAAGGCCTGCTAGGCAGAAGCCGGTCTAGCGATACGTGGAGGAGGCTGAAGGCCTCCACCGAGAGCACACTAAGGCCAGCACCGCCGTCGATGAGGGTCCTGGTGACGGCCACCTGGCAGATGGTGGGGGTGCACAGCATCGGGAGCGCGCCCGAACTGACGGGGTTGATGGGGTGATCGTCCGAGTCGAAGGTTAGATCGGCCTCGGGCACCACCCAGCCCGGGGGGGCTTTTCGACGCTTGGAGGCGGTGCTGATCCGGCGGGTGAACGGCTTGACGTGGCGGCTCGAGGGTGGTGCCTGTGAGCCACCCAGGAGAGCTGCGACGACGGGCGGCACTGGTGCGGCATAACGGGCAAGGAAGAGGTCATGCAGCTCCCAGGAGGGCCCAGAAGTCGTCGGCAGGTGGAGGAGCCATGCGCGCGGGTCACCGGCGAGGGCCATGGGGAACCAGTTGGCCATCACTTGGTCGTCGCCCCCGGCTTTGAGGACATCCTCCTCATACGCCAGCAGGAAAACCAGCGGATCCGTCGCGTCGTTGTAGCACGACAGCGTCTCAGGCTTGAATTTGTGCGTCCACTGCACCTATCGCAAGGTGGGGGCCAAGGCTCGGAGCCCCCCGGTCCCAGTGCCGGCATCGGTTGCCGGAGCGGGCAACGCGGTGTCCCCCATGGGGGCGAAACGCGATGTTGGTGGAGAGCGGGTTGTCGAGAGGGAGAACTCCGGCGCACCCCTACCTGGCGCGCCAAATGTTAGATTCCGGGTTCCGGCAGACCCTTAAGGTTCAAACTCTGGGGTGCGCACGGAGATCTTTCCACTATCGACTCGCGCTTCTATGGCTCGCAAGAAATCTAGGCTAGAAAGAAGAACACACAGAGGACACGAGGTTTATACTGGTTCAGGCCACCGATGTGGTGTAATACCCTACTCCAGTGTGTGGTGTGGTGGATTGCCTCAGGGGCTGATGATGAACAATACAGGGGGAAGAACGGCCTCGCGAGAGGTGTTCTTGAGCTGGTGTGGTATGTTCTACTTGGTCCGGATCCCCTTCCCTCTATGGTGGCTAGTCCTACTTATAGAGGCCCTGGTCCTCTTACCAAAATGTGAGCGGGAAGGGCGCCAACAATTGCCAATTTTGAAGGGGAACATCTAGTACAAGTTATCCTGACCAAAGGTGGTCTTCGGCTGCCAAAAGCACTGGTGATGACGCCGTCTTGGGCTCCACGATGACCTCCATCCTGCCGCTCTGCTGGTCTTGGTCTCGTTGCACTGGAATGGTAACCTTTGCCCGATGCCTTGGACTGTGCTTGTTCCCTTTGCACCGAAGGGGAAACAAGGACACTACACAAGCTGGTGCCCGCCTGGCGCCCGCCTGATCTCGATCGTCATGGCTTGCATCACGGGCTCCTCACGAGGTGCCCCTGCCTTGATCTCTCCGCCTCCTCGCGAGCCTGCGTGATGAGGCTGATCCTGAGGAAGCTTCCTGTCATCCGCCCCGCAGGGCTTGGCCCCGCTTGAGCTGATGAAGCCGGGCCGCACTGGGCCCCCACTCGAGCCACGCCGCAGGCCGCAGGCAGGCAAGTCTCGGGACCCCCGTTCCCGGAACACCGACAGACTTTAAAGAGCACTTGAAAAAACCACATAGAGAAAACCAACTCAAAAATAAAAGCCAAATAATGCAAAAGTTTTTGTCAAACCACAGTTTATCATGATTTATTAGCTTAAGTGTTGTGGCATGAAAATCAGGGTGTGACACGACGACTACCGCAACAGGACGCCGCGAGCGCATGCGTGAAAGTGTGTCGCCCCACGGACGGGGAGAGTCTTGACGTCGAGGGGGGCTTCTTGGAGAGAGGCAGAGTCATCTGTGATGAAGACGAGCGCTCCGAGGCAGACCTCGTGGCCTAGGGACAAACCACCGCCGAAAAACATGTTGATGGAGATCGGAAAAAATTGCAACCTCACCGGAAGTCGCTAAGATGCCGACCCCAAGGTGGGCACCAATTGTCGTGGGAACGAGTCTGGCAGTAAGAATATGGGGTACATAGGAGGAGGCAAGGCCCTAGCTACGGTGAGGTTGTACATGCAGGTTTACGAGTTCAGGCCCCTAATCTCGGAGGAGGTAACAGCCCTACGTCTTAGTGCCTCGGAGGCTTTGTCGACTGGATTATGCATGAAAGTTACAGGGGGTGCGAACCCTTGTGCCACAAGAGAGGGGTGGCTTATATAGAGTGCGCCAGGCCCCTCTAGCCCTCGGTTACCCAGGGTTCAATGCAAGTTAAGACAGGGGTGTTACTGGTAACCCATGCTATTAATGATCTTTATGACTACAGAGTGAATGCCTGACCATTGCCATCCTGGGGGACTATAGGCCTTTTATGCTCCGAGTGATTCTTTTGTATGGTCGAGTGTAATGATCATGTCGAGTGCAATTGGGATATCCGAGTGGAATCTGCCATCAAGAGGATTACACTTCAGAGTGATTTCAGTCAGTATCTTCTCTAGAACTTTGTATGTCTTTGACTCTAGGGCAGTGTCCTTGGGTAGGGTGTCTAGGTCAGGCTTACGACCCTACCCTAGGTACATGTCATCGTCACGTAACATCCCAAAATTCTAAATTTTGGAATGTTATAATAAATAGATAGATAGATTGATTGTTTGATTGATTGTCTGAAAATGAGTGAATTCGAAACCTTTTGAAAGTTAAACGAGAGGGAATAAAAGGACTTTCCCAAACTTTCATTTTTTATTTAGATCTCCATGAATTCAAATTCTTTTCAAATACAAAACCCTGGAGAGAAGATGACATGACTTCTTCCATTATTTAAATGACAAGGGGTGTTGAAAATATTTGAATTTCATTTGGAAAATATTTCCAATTCTGAAACTTTATGCAACTCAATGATTTTCACGAGAGGAGATAAAATGACTTCTTCAAATTATATGAAATATGAGTTGGGAGTTTCAAAGGATCAAATTCAATGTCTTTTTGAATTTATTTTCCATTTGGAGTTATTTGAGTTTTATTCAAATTATTTTTCTCCAAAAATAAAATATATGGAAAATAGGGTAACATGATTCCCTACATCAGAAAATTGGAGATAAATAAATTTGAATTCATTCTTGTATTTCTAAAATGATTTTTATTGGATTTTATTATACCAGTAGCACTCTTTGAATTATCTGAATTTGTGTGTATTTTATTTAATGCTAGAAAAATGTCCACGTTGTAGAAATTCTTTTTCTGAAAACATTGATATATTATATGCCTAGGTTATTTTATTTTTATTCAGATTTATTTCATTTTGAAGTGTCTGTAAAAAAACTTTCCCCGCGCCACGCCGAGCCAACTGAGCCGAAGCCCAGCCAACCGCCCCGCGTCGCGCCCCGCTCGTCCCCGATCTCGGGCGGACTCCTGCCGCTGCACGCCGCCGATTCCGCCTCGGCTACGCCGCCGTGCCCGCCTCGGCCTCCTCTTGCCCCCTTCTCCACGCACCGCGGCCGACCCCCCCTATAAAGCCGCAGCTCCGCCGCCCCTCTCCCCCTGCCACGCCGCGCCGCCCCTCCTGCCGGGGGCGATGCTGATTCTTGCCAACACCTATGGGGACAGGGCCCATTTTCGGTTCGGTGGGGGGCGGAGAGCGCACAAAGAGCGGATCGAGGCAGTGCACGCGGGGGGATTTTTACCCAGCTTCGGGCCGCACGGATGCGTAAAACCCTACTGCTGCTTGTTTGTGTATATTGGATTCTTGCTCAGGAGCGATGGACGCTGCCAGACTGAGCGTAAGAGTGTCTCTGGGGTTGAACGGGCCGAGCTAGCCGAGTCCCTGAACTCCCCGACCTGCGGGACCCTTTCTATGTTGCGCTTGGGCCTCCTTTTATACTCAAGGGGTCACCGACAGGGGGCAACGTAGACAAGAAGGGTAAAAATGGAAAAGGATGTGGTAGGTACAGCTACCACTACTGTGGATACAGTGCACCCTACCTAACTCTGACGGCAGGGGACAAGGGCATTAAATGCTTGTCTGAGTCTCCTAAACAGTGCAAAAGGTGACCGTTAGGAGTGCCACCGTTTGCCACGATGGGCTTCTCTTCATCTCCGCTTGCCACCACGTACCCCTAGCTGCACGGCCTCCCGCCACGTGCACTCTGGGAGAGTCCCAGAGCGACACGTTAGCAGGTGAGCTGGAGCGCGGGCATGCAGTGGGGGTTTCCCGTGGCAAGCTCCTTGCCGCGGCCGTCGTCTTGTCGCGTCCGGAAGCTTGTCGCTCGCCGGATCTTGCCGGGACGCAGGGCGCATCGCAGCAAGCTTTCTTGGTATGTCTTGAGTGGCCTTCCCGGCAAGCTCCTCTTGCCGGGGTCTTGTCTCTTCCCGGCAAGCTCCTCTTGCCGGGGCCTTGGTTGGCCTTCCCGGCAAGCTCCTCTTGTCGGGGCCTCGGTTGTCCTTCCCGGCAAGCTCCTCTTGCCGGGGCCTCGGTTGTCCTTCCCGGCAAGCTCCTCTTGCCGGGGCCTCGACTTGAATACTTTGTTCTTGAATGGTCTTCAAGGGAACCACGGAGGGTCCTGGCGGTCACCCGGCAAGCCTTGTCGCGGGGCGCTGCAACTGCCCGTGCACGAGTTCGGGGTAATAGGGTACCCCTACTCTAGTACACCGACAGGAGCCCCCGGGCCTGGGCCATACATGGTGCCGAGCGCTGTTGGGCCAGGCCCAGAACAGTGCACGGGCACGCGCGGCCTAGGTCACGCCGAATCTAACTCTGCTCCCACCGCGCACGCCCAGAACGGCACGCGCCAAATGCGGCGTCTTGGGGGAGATCGTGGATGGCGTGCGTGGGGCTAAGCCCCCCGAGCATGCGTCATGCCATGATGATGGGGACGATTCACGCCCTCCTCTTCTCGTCGCTGCCAGTCAGGTCATGGGAACACTTTATTAGAGGCGCGACAAGTTATTCTTGTAATATAACTCTATCTCAGGCAACAAATAGTTGTGTTACTTCCTTTACTCGACTCTTGGCTTTGTATGGTCCTGCCCTACGCTTTTTACGGAAACTTGTCGGTGCAGGCACTCTTGCCGCGAGCGCCGAGTGCGGAACTTTAGCAGCCTGCTGGCGGGGCCGCTACCGACAAGCAACCTTGTCGCAACTAGTTGCAGCTCACTTAAGTTGTTGAGTGGACTCAAAACAAAGTAAGGGCGCTAGCAGCTCACTTAAGTCGCTGAGCGGACTTGAAGCAAAGTAAGGGCGCTAGCAGCTCACTTAAGTTGTTGAGCGGACTCGAAACAGAATAAGGGCGCAGCTAGCTGTGAATCGGTTCCCCCGCGCACAGGTTTTCCATACAAAGCACGGTCGTTCAAGGAAAATAACTCAAAAACTGATTGCTCAAGCTTTAGCAACTTAGCTTTTCTGTCGTCTGCTTCCCGGCAAGAAGAAACTCTTTTTTTTTGAATGGCCTGGTCCACACCATTATCTTCTCCTTCCCCCCCGGTAAACCTTGTGGGCGAGGGAACCTTCCTTCTTTTGAGAAAGAGACAGAGAAATAAAGCAATGATATGGAGCCTTGGGCTCGTTATCGCTTACCGGGGTCTGGTGCTGCACAAAGTGTCAGATAATATATGCGAAAAAGGATCATAGCATAAGGAAACTGACAAGATGTGCGGGGCACATGAACTTTACTAGTGCACGGGGTCTGCGCCCGGCTCTGTACAAAGGATTACATGCAACAGCGGCAAGACTTGTACAGAAAGGTGGTTGGCGGACAGGGTCCGACAACCGCGCCTTATGGGTAAAACTTACGAAGATGTTCAATGTTCCAGGAGTTGCTCACCGGAATGCCATCTTCGGTCTCAAGGCAGACAGCGCCGGGCCTAGTGACTCGTTTCACCTGATAAGGGCCTTCCCACCTCGGCGTCAACTTGTTGGAATTCTTGGCCGACTGAACGCGCCGAAGAACAAGGTCGCCTTCCTCGAGACTCCTGGCATTGACTTTGCGGCTATGGTAGCGGCGCAAAGCTTGCTGGTAGCGAGCGGCTCGCACAGCAGCCTGGAGACGGTCTTCCTCAAGGAGCAGCGCGTCATCTTGGCGCAGCTGCTCTTGCTCGAGCTCATCATAAGCGAGTACTCGAGGTGATCCGTATACGAGTTCCGTGGGGAGAACTGCCTCCGCTCCATAGACTAGAGCGAAGGGTGTCTGGCCAGTGGCTCGATTTGGCGTCGTTCTGATCGACCAAAGAACCACCGGTAGCTCCTCGATCCAGTTTCTTCCGCACTTGTGCAGTTTGTCGAAAGTTCTGGTCTTGAGGCCTCGCAGCACTTCAGCGTTTGCACTCTCCGCTTGACCATTGCTTCTTGGATGAGCAACAGAAGTGAAGCAGATCTTGGTGCCAAGATCTTGGACGTACTGCATGAAGGTGCGGCTCGTAAATTGCGTGCCGTTGTCGGTGATGATCCTGTTCGGGATCCCGAAACGGCAAACAATCGACCTGAAGAACTTGACTGCTGACTGTGCTGTCACCTTCCTCACTGGTTCCACTTTGGGCCACTTTGTGAACTTGTCAATTGCAACATACAAGAACTCAAAGCCCCCGATAGCTCGGGGGAAGGGGCCGAGGATGTCGAGCCCCCAGACCGAAAATGGTCAGGATAAAGGGATCGTCTGGAGAGCTTGAGCTGGCTGGTGTATCTGTTTGGAATGGAACTGGCACGCTTCACACTTGGTTACTTGTGCAGTTGCATCCTGGAGGGCTGTCGGCCAGAAGAAGCCTTGTCGGAATGCTTTGCCGACAAGTGCTCTTGCGCCAATGTGGTGACCACATATGCCTCCATGTATCTCTGCCAACAGCTGTTGCCCATCTTCCCGGCGAATGCGCTTCAATTTCACACCATTGAGTCTTATTCTGTACAGTGTGCTGTCGACAAACTTGTACATACTTGACTGCCGGGCTACTTTTTCAGCTTCTTCTTGCTCTTCGGGAAGCTCTCCTGTCTGGAGGAAACGGACAATCGGCTGCGCCCATGCTGGAGCTTGCGGCTCGACAACAAGGACTAAAGGCATACCTGTTGCTGCGGGAACATCCGCTTCTACGGCAAGAACCTGTGATTCTGCCAGAGCGTGATGTTCCCCCGCAAGCTTGCCGGAGCAAAACTTGTCGGGAGCATTTGCTTCGACGGAACAAACCACAAGGTTTGCCGGAGCAGACTGCCCCTCAGCATCGTTGGCGTTGATCTTGGGGACTTTCTTGGCGGCGGCTTCGGGGTGCTCTGCCGGAAAGTAGTCACCTGAAACCAACTTCCTCTTTTTATTCTGTCCAGTTGATGGTGCCACGGAAGGCTGAGTCAGCTTGAGCACAAAGATCCCTGGTTCCACAGGCAACTTTAGTGCAGCGCATTTCGACAGGCCATCAGCAATGTCATTCTGAGCTCTTGGGATATGCTCCATTTGCAGGTCGTCAAAGCGCTCTTCTAGCTTCCTCACTTCATCAACATATGCTTCCATCAACGGGCTCTGGTAGTTCTTGTTCACTTGGCGGACGACAAGCTGCGAGTCACCCCTGATTATGAGCTTCTTGATCCCAAGGTCGGCTGCTATTCTAAGACTGGCAAGCAATCCTTCATACTCTGCAGTATTGTTGGTTGCTTGCTCTTTGGGAAAGTGCATCTGGACTATGTATTTGAGGTGCTCTCCGGTGGGTGCGATAAGCAGCACGCCAGCACCGGCGCCTTGCAGCGAGAAGGCACCATCAAAGTACATCAGCCACTCTTTGCTTGTCTCCTTAACGGGGATGCTCGTCTCTGGAATTTCTTCATCTGGAGTTGGCGTCCACTCTGCTATGAACTCTGCCAATGCCCTGCTTTGGATAGTTGCAGTGCTCTCAAACTTGAGGCCAAAGCTTGACAGTTCCAAGGCCCACTCGATAATCCTGCCTGTTGCATCTGGATTCTGCAGTATCCTTTTCAGCGGAAAGCGAGTGACGACTGTGATCTCGTGTGCCTGAAAGTAATGGCGCAGCTTTCTCGAGGCCATGAGAAGGCCGAAAAGCAGTTTTTGCACACCAGAGTATCTCGACCTAGCCCCCTGGAGAAGGGAGCTGACAAAGTAAACTGGGCGCTGCACCACCTTCTTCTGCACGTCCTTGCACATCTGCGCAGATTCTTCTTCGACGGGACCAGAGCTTGCCGGACCAGAGCTTGCCGGACCAGAACTTGTTGGAGAAGCCCCCTGCTTGTCGTTGGATTCACTTGCTGCGATTGCCGGCTCATCATCCGCCTCCCTCTCTGCTACTAACGCAGCACTAACCACTTGATTGGTTGCCGCTAGGTACAACAGCAACTTCTCTTGTGGCTTAGGTGCGACAAGTATTGGAGTGGAGGACAGGTACCTCTTCAGGTCCTGCAGCACAGCCTCCGCTTCCGGAGTCCATTTAATTGGACCTGCCTTTTTCAATATTTTGAAAAATGGCAGGGCGCGCTCAGCAGACTTAGAGATAAACCTGCTGAGAGCAGCCACGCAACCGGCAAGCCTTCGCACATCCTTGACGCGCTTCGGTGCTTCAATCTGCTCGATGGCCTTAATCTTGTCGGGGTTGGCTTCAATTCCCCACTGAGACACAAAGAACCCGAGAAGCTTGCCGGAAGGGACTCCAAACACGCACTTCTCGGGGTTGAGCTTGAGGTTGATCTTGCGCAGATTTGCAAAAGTTTCTTCTAAATCTTGAATCAGGGTAGCCTTGTCCTTGCTCTTGACCACTATATCATCCATGTAGGCTTCCACATTTCTGTGTATCTGTGGCTCAAAGGCGATGTGGACTACTCTTGCAAATGTTGAACCAGCATTCTTCAACCCAAAGGGCATTCGTACAAAACAGTATGTGCCACAAGGGGTGATAAATGCGGTTTTCTCCTCATCCTCTTCTGCCATGAAGATTTGATGGTATCCTGAATACGCATCAAGAAATGAAAGCAAATCACATCCAGCTGTGGAGTCAACAATCTGGTCAATGCATGGCAAGGGAAATGGATCTTTGGGACAAGCTTTATTGACATCAGTGAAGTCTATACAAAGCCTCCATTTCCCGTTCGCCTTGCGCACGACTACAGGATTGGCCAGCCACGTGGGATGGAGCACTCCTCTAACAAGGCCTGCTGCTTCCAATTTCCTGATTTCTTCTGCAATGAACTCTTGGCGCTCCACCGCTTGCTTCCTGACTCTCTGCTTGACGGGCCACGCATGAGGACAGACGGCAAGGTGGTGCTCGATTACTCTCTTGGGAACACCGGGGATATCAGACGGTTGCCATGCAAATACGTCGACATTCGCCCGCAGGAAAGCAACAAGCACGCTTTCCTATTTGGGGTCAAGCGTGGCACTGATGGTGAAGGTACCACCAGTGCCGTCCTCCTTGGCGGACACCTTCTTGGTCTCGGGTGGAGCTGCCATCGTCCTCTTGCACTTGCCGGTGGAGTTCGATGGTGCGTCCTCGACGGTAGCGCAGCACTCTGAAGAGGTGCGCTTGCCGGAGTGGGCATCAGAGCTCTTGCCGGACTTGGCCTTCTTCTTCTTCCCGGGAGCTTCAGTGGCAAGTGTATGGTGATCATCTGCGGCTGCTGCTTCCCGGTAGATCTTGTCGGCGCAGATAAGGGCATCCTTCTTGTCGCCGGGGACAGAGATGACACTTATCGGGCCTGGCATTTTGAGCACGTTGTAAGCATAGTGAGAGGCTGCCATAAACTTGGCGAGCGCTAGACGGCCCAGGATTCCATTGTAGGGCAATGGAAAATTGGCAACGTCAAACGTGACCCTCTCAGTTCTGAAATTCAGCTCGCTGCCAAATGTGACCGGCAGCGTGATCTTCCCTTTCGGCTTGCTCCTTCCCGGGTTGATTCCTTGGAATGTGCCGGTCTCTTCGAGCTCGCTGTCATGGATCTGAAGTTTGTGAAGGACTGCGGAGGAGATGAGATTCAAGCCGGCCCCGCCGTCAACTAGCATCTTTGTGACCTTGAGGTTGCGGATAGTTGGTGAGACCAACATCGGCAAGCACCCGACCGCAGTTACGCGATCAGGGTGATCCCCAATGTCGAAGATGATAGGCGTGCTGGACCATTTCAGGAGCTTGCGTGACTCTATGGATGGCTCTGCTGCATTCACTTCGCGCATCCACTATTTTAGCTGGCGGTGCGAAGTATGCAGAGAGGCGCCACCGTCAATGCACAGGGCCTCTGTGGCTTTCTGAAATTCATGCTCATCGGCCTCATCATCATCCACGTCTTCGTCATCGTCGTCATCTTCATCCTTGTCGCGGCCGCGGGGAGGTCTGTCTCCTAGCCGCTGTTTAGCCTTGCCGCGGCGTCCTCCCCGGCCGGGGCGTTTCTTGCCGGATTCACCAGTTCTTTCCTGGGCCTTCTCTTTGTCGCGTCGCTCGTACTCAGCCTTCTGCTGCTCAGCAAGCTGTTCGACCTTTTTGCAGTTCTGGAGATCGTGACCCTTGGTGCGGTGAATCTTGCAATACTGCATGTCGGAGCTGTCCTGCTTGTCGGCGGCCGCCACAGGATGGGCCTCCTTGTCGGAGCCACCAACCTTAGCTTCCTTGGCGCCACCTCCGTTCCCGGTCTGCTCAACAGCTAGCACTTCTTTACCCTTATTCCTTCTGTAGTTCCGCCGCCGGCCTTTCCTTGCCGGGGCGGCATCCTCACTGTCAGATCCTCCTGCTCCTGTACTCTCTCCGGGGAGCCTCCTCCCCTCTTCAGCGCGTGCACACTTGTCAGCCAGGGCGTAAAGCTCGCTGACGTCTCTGATCTTACACATCGCCATCTCCTCCCTCATCCTTCGATTTCGCACGTTCTGATGGAACGCGCTAATGATCGCGGCGGGGTGGACGTCTGGGATGTTGTGCTACACACGGCTGAATCTTTGAATGTACTTGCGCAGTGGCTCTCCTTCCTTCTGGGCGAGCAGATGAAGATCGCTCTCTTGGCCATGTGGCTTGTGGCCGCCTGTAAAGGCGCCGACAAACTGATGGCACAGATCAGCCCAGGAAGATATGGAGTTGTCCGGCAAGTGCATGAGCCAGGATCTGACATTGGGCTTGAGCACCAGCGGGAAGTAGTTCGCAAGGATCTTGTCATCTCGTCCCCCGGCAGCTTGTACTGCAATGGTGTAGATGCTGAGGAACTCCGACGGATGCGTCTTGCCGTCGTACTTCTCCAGCACGTCTAGCTTGAAATTCTTTGTGCTGGGCCACTGGACTTGCCGCAGCTCACGGGTGAACGCAGGACAACCTACCGCGTACGGCAGATCGCCTGGCTCCCCTGGCGCATGCATGTCAACAGTAAGCCCAGCGCGCTTGTCGGATTGACATCGTGCTTCTCTTCGGCGCTCGATGCGGGTTCGAGCGTCTTCTTTTTGTCGTTCATGGAGAACTTGGCGCTGGTCACGACGAGCTCGTGGGTCCGACGACGCGGTGGAGCCGCTGTTGGGGTGGACCCGGCGAGTCGGCGATTTTGGCCTTCATAGTGGAGAGTGCATGGAAGTCGCACCTCCCTCAGTCTTGTTGCCATCGGCTCGCGTCTGGTTGTCGTGCCGCGGCAGCGAGGTGCTTGGTCGCCGCGTAGTGTCGCTGTTGGCGAAACCGATGAGGCTCTGGATAGTGGCCCTCCATTCGTCGGTCTTGTCCGCCGTCGGAGGATAGTCCAGGAGCAGCTGGGCCCGCGCCAAGGCTTCTGCTGGGGTGGTGGGCGGCAGAGGTGAACGGTGCGAGGAGAGGGGCGTGCTCGGACTCCTAACCAAGTTAGAAGGAGCAGCGTCCCGTGCCGGCGACCATACCTCGCTGGGGCCAGCATGCTGGCGTGCATGCTGGTCTTGAACGCCGCGCGAACCACCAGCTTGATCTTGGGTCAGCGGACGTATGGCGCTGCGAACGCTATGACGCTGCTGGTCCCGCGCCTCCTGAGAGGGACGCGAAGCGCGCATGGACACCGAGGTCTGTGCTGCCTTGTCCTTGGACTTGGCAGCGCTGTGGGCACCTTCGTCGACGCCCATTCCTCCGCCGGCGTCCACTCCACCATCCGTTTGCTCCGGAGGCGGTGGAAGCGACGCGGACGGAACAGCTGCCTCCGAATTCTTCTTCTTCGGTGGCATGTCGATGAAGACGATGAAGATCTAGCTTGCAAGTGCACCGGATCGGGTTCGCACGATCTCGACGCCCCCTACCTGGCGCGCCAGAGATGCCGGGGGCGATGCTGATTCCCGCCAACACCTATGGGGACAGGGCCCCTTTTCGGTTCGGTGGGGCGGAGAGCGCACAAAGAGCGGATCGGGGCAGTGCACGCGGGGGGATTTTTACCCAGCTTCGGGCCGCACGGATGCGTAAAACCCTACTGCTGCTTGTTTGTGTATATTGGATTCTTGCTCAGGAGCGATGGATGCTGCCAGACTGAGCGTAAGAGTGTCTCTGGGGTTGAACGGGCCGAGCTAGCCGAGTCCCTGAACTCCCCGACCTGCGGAACCCTTTCTACGTTGCACTTGGGCCTCCTTTTATACTCAAGGGGTCACCGACAGGGGGCAACGTAGACAAGAAGGGTAAAAATGGAAAAGGATGTGGTAGGTACAGCTACCGCTACTGTGGATACAGTGCACCCTACCTAACTCTGACGGCAGGGGACAAGGGCATTAAATGCCTGTCTGAGTCTCCTAAACAGTGCAAAAGGTGACCGTTAGGAGTGCCACCGTTTGCCACGATGGGCTTCTCTTCATCTCCGCTTGCCACCACGTACCCCTAGCTGCACGGCCTCCCGCCACGTGCGCTCTGGGAGAGTCCCAGAGCGACACGTTAGCAGGTGAGCTGGAGCGCGGGCACGCAGTGGGGGTTTCCCGCGGCAAGCTCCTTGCCGCGGCCGTCGTCTTGTTGCGTCCGGAAGCTTGTCGCTCGCCGGATCTTGCCGGGACGCAGGGCGCGTCGCAGCAAGCTTTCTTGGTATGTCTTGAGTGGCCTTCCCGGCAAGCTCCTCTTGCCGGGGTCTTGTCTCTTCTCGGCAAGCTCCTCTTGCCGGGGCCTTGGTTGGCCTTCCCGGCAAGCTCCTCTTGCCGGGGCCTCGGTTGTCCTTCCCGGCAAGCTCCTCTTGCCGGGGCCTCGACTTGAATACTTTGTTCTTGAATGGTCTTCAAGGGAACCACGGAGGGTCCTGGCGGTCACCCGGCAAGCCTTGCCGCGGGGCGCTGCAACTGCCCGTGCACGAGTTCGGGGTAATAGGGTACCCCTACTCTAGTACACCGACACCTCCCGCATCTCGCCGCCGCCGCCGCTGCCAGATCCACGTTGCGCCGCCACCGCATGCTGCCACCGCCGTTGCACGCCCTGCGCCCCGCTCCGCCGCCCCGCGCCGCACGCCGTCCCTGCTCGAAGCCCGTAGCCGCCGCTGCTGGACTCGCCGCCGACCGCAAGCCCGCCGGTTTTCTCGTAAAACCGATGAACCGCACGAACCGATAAAAAAACCCGCACAAAACCCGACTCGGTTTTTCCCTTCGGTTTTTTGTTAAACGGTTTATTGTTTTAGGTTAATTTAATTAGAGATCGTTCGCCCGTTAGTCCTCTGTAGCGAACAGCTTTCGTTCTGTAGGGTTCTGTAGCGAACGTTCGTTCGATAGGATTTTTCTTTTTCTTTTTTTCGGCCAGGGACTCATCTGTAAAGGTTTTATTTACAGTTTAGTCCCTAAACTTCAAACGATCATTACTTTTCGCTCGTTTGTCCAAATCCAACGAAACCAACGCCCGCGTCTTCGTTATGATCTCCTCTATCCAGTAACCCAACTCAAACATGTTTTTGAAAAGTTTAAAATTTGAATTAGATCAGATTTGAATTCAAACTTCGTTTGATCATAACTTGAGTTTCATAGCTCCGTTTGAGTTGATTCTTTTTGCAAATCGAAGCTCTTGACCTAAACCTTCCGATAAGGCCAAATTCACATAATTTTGGTACTGTTAGAAATTGTTTTATGTTGCAAGAGTTATTTGCTTGGTTTTGAAGTTTTCCGAATCGTCTTCTTCGTTCTTTCCGATCTTTGAGTGATTGCTTATGTGTGGTTACTATTGCTTGCCTACGATAGATTGACCGGAGTGTGACGAGTAGATCTATCAAGATTTTTGAGTGCGAATCATCTTCATCAACATTGTAGGCAAGTTCACACTTTGATCATATCCCTTTTCATACCCAGTTTTTATTCATTAGTTTCAACCCTGAAACATTGCATGAGTAGGATTGAAAACATGTGGGTATTGGGAAGTAGTTGATGAGGTAGTACCTATTACCTGTTTATTATCAATCCTTTGGGAGTTACTTCTATGTTTGCTTATTATGCCATGCTATGCTAGTAGACGTGGATTGGGTCAGTGATATCCATGACAGATGTGAGTTTGTTAATTAATGGTTTATCTAAGGTGGCAACCTAAACACACATCTAGGTGGATTGAGGCACCTGGGTATTCCAGGACTTGCCTGTTTTCTTTTGGACCGCCACCCAGGCTCAAAGGGATCATGAGATTATTCATGCTAGAAACTTCCGTGTGCAGCCACAAGCTATTATGGGCTCTAGCATAGTTGACTAAGTCATGCGAACTCTTACAGTGGTAGACTAGCAGATGTAGGGGATGTGGGTGGTACGGTCTACCCGATCGTAA
Source organism: Triticum aestivum (assembly GCF_018294505.1). Classification (NCBI taxonomy): domain Eukaryota; kingdom Viridiplantae; phylum Streptophyta; class Magnoliopsida; order Poales; family Poaceae; genus Triticum; species Triticum aestivum. The sequence continues at coordinate 227,295,742 of NC_057806.1, read as the reverse complement.
GGTGCGAGCGCTTCTGAAAGACTATGTCTCGGTCATCCGTCTTCTCAAACACCATGTAGTGCGAGAAACCAAACGGAGGCGATCGAGTCTTGTGGGGAAAAGTGCGCAAACCTCTGCAGGGTGTAATAAACTAATCATGATTAGCCGTGTCCCCGGTTATGGACGACCTTGAGTATCTAGTACCTGGATTATCATGTGAATCTCAACATGTTACCCTAAATTAATTTTTTTGGGCTTTGTTTAATGATGATACTTAATTGGGATTGAGAATGTTGTCAACCATTCTCAATGTTTAACAACTACCATGATAGTTAAATAAATTTATTCCTTTGAAGTAGGGAAAAATTGGCTTTACGCAAAACCCTGTAACCATAGAGCTTTCCACCAGCCAAATATGCATGTAGTGATAGCCATTGTTCATCATTTCTCTCTATGGTGTGAATTTGCCAGTACATTCAATGTACTGACCCTTTGTGGCTGCAACGTCTCATGTTGCAGGTTTATATTACGACGAGTAAGTGATACGTTAGGGTTACGATTTCTACACTCAACTTTGTCGTTGGTGTTGATGGGAATCCACAACCTTGTTACTTCCGCTATTTTTGGATTGAGGTAATAGTATTTACGTTACTTTATCCATGTGATTTACCTCTGTTATAAATCCTCGAGTACTGTGTGTGTCAACATACCGATCCAGGGATGACACTTAAGCACAGAGACTTGATCCATTCGGGTCGGGTCGCTACAAGATGGTATCAGAGCACATGTTGACTGTAGGACGTGACCCTAGAAACTGGCAAGCCAATTATCTACAACTTTCCCTTTCAAAAAGACCTTTTACCTCTCTTCTCTTCTGAGCTTATTCAAAAATTTCCTTTAGTGAGACCATACCCCTTTCCCCTTTCGACCACACGAAGATTCGACCGATGAGACCACTCCAAGAAGTACAAGATATCGGACAACCAAGACCATTTAGAATGAAGAGGATTATACCATACATTATAATAATGGAAACTGCAACGGTTGAAGACTCCACAGACTAGGAGAATTTGAAGGCCCTGTACAATTTCTAGATTTGTATGACCTAGGAAGGCACCCCTTATGGAACTTGGCAGACTAAGGAAGTTGTCAATGCCCAGGGTGTATCGGAGAAAGACTGGAGCATGGAGAGTTAAAAAACTTAAAGTTTTGTCAAAGAAAACCCTAAGGCAGGAGATATCAACTATGGAATGATAGCTCATGGGAATGACAAGAGCAGAAACACGGTTATCCGTGATGTCATCGCCCGCTGATGCTATTGTCACTGTGCTGAGTTAAGGATGCATTTCTTCAGAATGGATTTGATGGAAGAAGGCTGATGGAGCATCTATCAGCAAGAGGTGAAGTTTTAACCATAGCTAGTGTATCACCAGGATCTGGAGTAGTACATCAAGAAGTTTAAGATGGACTTGTAGGAAGTCAAATTTGACAAGGAGGCCATTCGTGAAGAACTCAGGAACCAAAAGCTGAAAGTAGCCAAGCTGGAGGAGCTACAACCTTGAGATACCGGAGATTTGTCAGGAACTGAAGGACAGTATGACCATGGTTCATGTGAAGGATGTTGAAACCAGAAGTTTGGAATGCAACTCCAGAATGTTAAAGGACATCACGAGAGACTTCGCGTCAACAGAGTTGATCTGGCAAAAGAACTTGAGAAAGACAAGCATGATCAGAAGAAGCCATTGGAGGCATGAACAAGGCTGGAAGAGTTTGGCGATGTTGAAGATTTATTAACCTTTAGAAGACCAAACCCCTGTTATATGCCTACGTTAGATGCGATGTTTGTGAGCTGTCATTTGTTTGATGTTTTTTGACAGCCACAACAAAAATCTGTCTTTTCAAAACTGTTGTTTGCATTGTGTGTATCCCTCTCTATCTCTCTTATCTCACCCCAAACCCATGGACCCAATAGAGGATGAATGAAGATGAGCTTATATTTTCTGGACCGATGAGTCAATTGGAGACGGACCAATGGATTCAGAACCTGGAGGATCACATGGAGAATAACCCTATAGTTGGACATGATATGACCCAGCATGCTCTTCAGTGCTTTGAAAGAGTTGCTGCTACTTGGTGGAGGATGTACCAAACCATCAATGGATGGCAAGGAGTAACCACTTGGAAAGAATTAAAGCTGACTCTGCCAAAGTCTCGGCTTGTGTCCCAGAAGTTGAAGCCTTATGGAAAGGATATGAAGAAACCTTGCGCGTGCAAGATTTGTGGAGAAATAGGACACACCCATAAAGAACACAAGGATGAATGCCCAAATTGTGAAGGAAGTCACCCAGTTGAAGAATGCCCAACTAGGCAGATTACTTGTTTCTTGTGTGAAGAGACTACCCACTATCCTGCTCAGTGTCACATTTACCCCATGGTACAACGAACCATCCAGCAGAAGAAAGAAGAAATGAAAGGAGCCCTTATGGAAATTTTGGAAGAACCCGTGATGAAGGAAGATGTGGAGGACACACCTAAAGAGGACCCGAGTAAACCCTGCACTAAGTCTTGCTATTCATGTGGAGAAGAAGGACACATCTCCCAAAATTGTTTGAATAGGGATCTAGTAGAATTCCCGACAGAGGAAGTAGAATATGACCCACAAGAAAAGGAAGCCATGATTGGCATGGAAAGGTCCAGGAAGAGAAGCAGATTGGATTCCAGGAAGGACATGAGTCATATCACCTGTTACAGGTGCAAGGAGTCAGGGCACTACCTCAGCAGTTGCCCAAAAAGGAAGCCAAGGACCCAAGGAGGCTATATAATCACAAGGAAACCTCGGGACTTGTCAAAAGTAATATGTTTTAGTTGTAATTGAGCAGGGCACTTTGCCAGAGAATGCCCCAAGGAGAAGGAAACTTGTGCTAGATAGTTGAGTTTGCAACAAAAGAAATGGAGTAGTAGAAGTGAGAACATTTTCTTTTATATTGAGGTGTTGAGTTGAGACATGTAATGGAAAAGGGAGAGATTGTAATCACTTGAGAATGAATAAAGTTAGCATCGTTGGTACTGATATGGATTTTATGAGTTGTTACTCTATGAAGAAGAATTTTGGCCATTCTGAGGATATGAGAAATATAGTCTATGGAAGATTCATGCATTTTAAGGGTGGTAGTACCCTGTAAGAACCATTTACCCCTGGAAAAGATAAGGATATTCCACTGAGTGGATTTCAGAAAAAATGAATACGAGTTTTGTCTCGATATGTGTGATGCCCCAAGAGTATGTGGGATGAAGTTGGACACCGTCATTTGTTGGACCAAATGTGATCAAGGAGTCAGAAGAGAATGTTAAGTTGATTCGAGGTAGACTGAAGCTAGCTTAGTCCAGGCATAAGAGTTATGTAGACTCAAAAACTCAAGGAGGTAGTCTATGAAATTGGAGACAGAGCATGTCTTCATGTGTCCCCTCTGCGAGGAGTTAAACGATTTGGAGTTAAGGGAAAGTTAGCCCCGAGATTTGTAGGACCAAACCGAGTTTTGGAGCGTATGGGAGAAGTGGCCAACAAGTTGGAGTCGCCCGAAGGACTGTCAGGAGTTCATGATGTGTTCTATGTTTCCCGGTTGAAGAAGTGCCATGCAGAGATGGCCAGTATTCCCCTGTAAGAACGCTTAACCCTCGAAAGGATAATGTTGTTCCACGAAGTGGAATATGGACTTCATAAGTATAAGTTTCTATCTCGGTATGAGGGATATCTCACGAGGATGAAGAGATAAATTACTATTGGATATAAAGGAGGTATGATGCCGGAAATATGGATCCATGGAAACTCCATGATGAGTCTGAGTAATCATGTCCTAGTTTGGTGCCAATAGAAGGAAGGAAGACAATACAATTGGATGGATTTAAGAATACTAGGAAGTTGGAGGTTGGAATAATGATCAGTTGCCCGATGATAAGTTCAAGGACTACAAGTGATAAGATGGGCCATAACCCACAGGCCCCAGGACCTGCCAAGAAGCAAGCACATTCTTGCTGAAGGAAAAACCTTGGAGGAAGATACAACGTTTATCGGCAGACAATTTTATAGGAGTAACACAAAACCTGAGAGTTGTGAAGGAACGATAGATGTTTGTTTGGCTTGCAGAATCCATGGAATTATCCGAACTTAGTTCATCGACAAGAGAAATTCTGCAATGCTTGTGAGGATGACTGAGTGTTAGAATGCGAGATTCGCTAAACTGTATACAAGGTAATGATTTGGGTGCGGGATGGATTGATCACCATACCGACTTACTCTTATTATTCGCCTTGCTATATGGGATGGTAAATCTGAGTGACTTGCCTATAGTAGAGAGAAGGCGATATTAAACCTTGTTTGAACATTAGAATGGTATAAGTATTTTTCCCTTGTACATGGCAGTTGTTGCCAACCGTAGGTTATACGGTGAGGTTCAACCCAGACCCATTTCCTGCAGGAGAAACCATAAATTGTTGACCACCATGAGATATCGATAGTTGTTTAGCATTGGCACCATGCCCATCAGCTAAGAAGACCCAGTCCCGGAATAATCTTACTAAGAAGAAAGGATACAAAAGAATTGAGGAAAAAGGTTATGCCACTACCGGAAGAGCCAGAGAAGGAATTATCCTTATGATCTGAGAAGACCGGCCCTATCAAGAATAAGGATGGAGTATATGAGTATTGATGGGACCGTAACAATGTTTCTAAGGCTGGTAGCACCCCAGACCCCTATGATGATCGATGGATTTTGAGGAGACCCCCAAACCCTAACCTTTTCTTGCTAGCCTCTCCGAATCTCGAGGACGAGATTCATTTTAAGGGTGGTAGGTTTGTAACATCCCAAAATTCTAAATTTTGGAATGTTATAATAAATAGATAGATTGATTGATTGTTTGATTGATTGTCTGAAAATGAGTGAATTCGAAACCTTTTGAAAGTTAAACGAGAGGGAATAAAAGGACTTTCCCAAACTTTCATTTTTTTTATTTAGATCTCCATGAATTCAAATTCTTTTCAAATAAAAGGACTTTTTGAATTTATTTTCCATTTGGAGTTATTTGAGTTTTATTCAAATTATTTTTCTCCAAAAATAAAATATATGGAAAATAGGGTAACATGATTCCCTACATCAGAAAATTGGAGATAAATAAATTTGAATTCGTTCTTGTATTTCTAAAATGATTTTTATTGGATTTTATTAGACCAGTAGCACTCTTTGAATTATCTGAATTTGTGTGTATTTTCTTTAATGCTAGAAAAATGTCCACGTTGTAGAAATTCTTTTTCTGAAAATTTTGATATATTATATGCCTAGGTTATTTTATTTTTATTCGGATTTATTTCATTTGGAAGTGTGTGTAAAAAAACTTTCCCCGCGCCACGCCGAGCCAACTGGGCCGAAGCCCAGCCAGCCGGCCCAGCGTCGCGCCCCGCTCGTCCCCGAGCTCGGGCGGACTCCTGCCGCTGCATGCCGCCGGTTCCGCCTCGGCCTCCTCCTGCCCCCTTCTCCACGCACCGAGGTCGACCCCCCGTATAAAGCCGCAGCTCCGCCACCCCTCTCCCCCTGCCGCGCCGCGCCGCCCCTCCCGCATCTCACCGCCGCCCGCGCCGCAAACCGCCGCCACCGCCGCTGCCAGATCCACGCCGCGCCGCCGCCGCATGCTGCCACCGCCGCTGCACGCCCTGCGCCCCTCGCCGCACGCCGTCCCCGCCTGGAGCCCCCGCCGCCCGAAGCCCGTAGCCGCCGCTGCCGGACTCGCCGCCGACCGCAAGCCCGCCGGTTTTCTCGTAAAACCGACGAACCGCATGAACCGGTAAAAAAACCTGCACAAAACCCGACCCAGTTTTTCCCTTCGGTTTTCTGTTAAACGGTTTATTGTTTTCGGTTAATTTAATTAGAGATCGTTCGCCCGTTAGTCCTCTGTAGCGAACGGCTTTCGTTCTATAGGGTTCTGTAGCGAACGTTCATTCGATAGGATTTTTCTTTTTCTTTTTTTTCCGCCAGGGACTCATCTGTAAAGGTTTTATTTACAATTTAGTCCCTAAACTTCAAACGATCATTACTTTTCGCTCGTTTGTCCAAATCCAACGAAACCAACGCCCACGTCTTCATTACGATCTCCTCTATCCAGTAATCCAACTCAAACATGTTTTTGAAAAGTTTAAAATTTGAATTAGATTAGATTTGAATTCAAACTTCGTTTGATCATAACTTGAGTTTCGTAGCTCCATTTGAGTTGATTCTTTTTGCAAATCGAATCTCTTGACCTAAACCTTCTGATAAGGCCAAATTCACATAATTTTGGTACTGTTAGAAATTGTTTTATGTTGCAAGAGTTATTTGCTTGGTTTTGAACTTTTCCGAATCGTCTTCTTCGTTCTTTTCGATCTTTGAGTGATTGCTTATGTGTGGTTACTATTGCTTGCCTACGATAGATTGACCGGAGTGTGACGAGTAGATCTATCAAGATTTTTGAGTGCGAATCATCTTCACCAACATTGCAGGCAAGTTCACACTTTGATCATATCCCTTTTCATACCCAGTTTTTATGCATTAGTTTCAACCCTCAAACATTGCATGAGTAGGATTGAAAACATGTGGGTATTGGGAAGTAGTTGATGAGGTAGTACCTATTACCTGTTTATTATCAATCCTTTGGGAGTTACTTCTACGTTTGCTTATTATGCCATGCTATGCTAGTAGACGTGGATTGGGTGAGTGATATCCATGACAGATGTGAGTTTGTTAATTAATGGTTTATCTAAGGTGGCAACCTAAACACACATCCGGGTGGATTGAGGCACCTGGGTATTCCAGGACTTGCCTGTTTTCTTTTGGACCACCACCCAGGCTCAAAGGGATCATGAGATTATTCATGCTAGAAACTTCCGTGTGCAGCCACAAGCTATTATGGGCTCTAGCATAGTTGACTAAGTCGTGCGAACTCTTACAGTGGTAGACTAGCAGATGTAGGGGATGTAGGTGGTACGGTCTACCCGATCGTAAGGTGCGAGCGCTTCCGAAAGACTATGTCTCGGTCATCCGTCTTCTCAAACACCATGTAGTGCGAGAAACTAAACGGAGGCGATCGAGTCTTGTGGGGAAAAGTGCGCAAACCTTTGCAGGGTGTAATAAACTAATCATGATTAGCCGTGTCCCCAGTTATGGATGACCTTGAGTATCTAGTACCTGGATTATCATGTGAATCTCAACATGTTACCCTAAATTAATTTTGTTGGGCTTTGTTTAATGATGATACTTAATTGGGATTGAGAATGCTGTCAACCATTCTCAATGTTTAACAACTACCATGATAGTTAAATAAATTTATTCCTTTGAAGTAGGGAAAAATTGGCTTTACGCAAAACCCTGTAACCATAGAGCTTTCCACCAGCCAAATATGCATGTAGTGATAGCCATTGTTCATCATTTCTCTCTATGGTGTGAATTTGCCAGTACATTCAATGTACTGACCCTTTGTGGCTGCAACGTCTCATGTTGCAGGTTTATATTACGACGAGTAAGTGATACGTTAGGGTTACGATTTCTACACTCAACTTTGTCGTTGGTGTTGATGGGAATCCACAACCTTGTTACTTCCGCTATTTTTGGATTGAGGTAATAGTATTTACGTTACTTTATCCATGTGATTTACCTCTGTTATAAATCCTCGAGTACTGTGTGTGTCAGCATACCGATCCAGGGATGACACTTAAGCACAGAGAATTGATTCATTCGGGTCGGGTCGCTACAAACTACCCCCACATTCTAGCCTTGTTTTGCTTAATTTCGTCCTAAATTCAAAAATACCCACCAAAAATAGCCCCCATTTTTTTGTGATTTGTTGGTTTGATGATGTTTTGTTGATTCTGATCGATAGATTTGTCGTGTCTTAAGTAGATCTATCTTTCCAAAATTTCCCCACTTTCCATCCATGAAATCCATCAAATTTGCCCCCAAAATCATCAATTTCCGCCCCCAAAATTGAGTTCATCCTCAGATTTGGAGCCGGGACATCCGGCTCGTGGCCCCGTACATCTGGCTCCTCGAGCACAATTTCACGCAAGTTTTTGGACATCAAGTCCCGGATTTCCGGCCCCGACACCGGATGTCCCGCCCCTGGCTTTTCAGCCTCCCATGTTTCACTATTTTGACCATAACTGAGTCCATTTTTGGCGTTCTTTAGCTCGTTTTGAATCTCTTGACATCCCCCATCACACAGAAATACTACCATCACCATTTGATTCCATAAATTTTTTGGAACTTTGGCATCTTTGCCTAGGGCCTTCACCCTATACCACCACCGACTTCCGCAACCTAACCCATTTTGTTCCCCATAGCATTAGTGGTTGCTTGAGTAGTGATTCGAGTCTCCTAAGGTGTTTAGGCTATGTAGGGATGGTTACTTCTTCTTCAACCACCACCATAACTTCCGCATACGCTTGCCCACCCTTCTTCCACCCCAACTTAACCCAATTTTGTTTGTGTTGTGAGTTGGGTCTCCTAAGGTGTTTTAGCTACTTAGGGATCGTGATTTCGAGTCCGACATCGTGTATAGCCCATCATACCCTTCCGCCACCTTAACCCATTTTGACCGGGTTTCCACAAATACTTCTGCAACCACCACCGCATTCCCGCTACCACCATTTGAAAATTGAGATTTTGAGTTCGCGGTTTTTCTGTTTCCTAAGGTGTTTCGGCTAATTAGGAACGGTTTGATGTCGAGAACACCGCCACTCATCATCGCCATCGACGGTAACCTATATATCTTCTTGGTATTGTAGCATCCCCTCATTGTACATCCATTCTTGCCATTGTATTGTTAATCCCTGGCCCATTTTGCGTCACTTGCCTATCGAGACTAGCCATTGAATATTGTCGGCAACGTTACTTATGCACATTAGTGATAATCAATATGCACCTTCCATTGCATACATACCATATCATCTTGGTATCATAGTACCATCCCATGTGTCGCAAGATTGTTCCCGCATATACACAATTGCTATCTTGGTTTGTGCATTTCGCATTGTGGCCATATCAAAAAAAGAATAAGCTTTTAAGCAAAGAAAAAAGAGCACAGAAGCCTATAAGCAATGGCCATAGCATCATACCACATTGCATATAGGATTGCCATATCCGATCATCTTGGATCGTGTGAGAAACACCGGGAACAGTATATATACATATCATACTTGGGATAGGAGGTCCTTGCATTTTACATCTTATAGGTTGTGCACAAGTGTCGTATCCGCCTATTGTGCAATCGTGCTAGCATATCTCTAGAGTTGTGCAACAAGAGCATTTTCCGTGGATTCCACATTTTGAGCTCATTCCTTGGTTGCATGACCCCATTTATCTATCTGTGTGCGCGTTTCTGTGTGCCATATTGCTATTGGTCTACTTGTTTCACTTGCGAATTTGTGAATCTTTTTCAACATTATTGACTCTTGCTAACATTTTGCATCAATTTTTTGTGCCACTATCCTCACCAAGCTACTCCATAAGCCTTACTTGTGCAAGTGTGAGAATTGACAAGATATGGTACCAATTGTGCTATTTCCTTGATACATTATTGAGTGATCATTGATCCACCTTCAACATCGGGTAAGGTACATTGGTCTAGTTCTTATATTTCTCCCACCCATATTTGCTCGAGTCTTATGATGGATAGGCAAAGCACACCTCCTTCGGTCTACAACAACAATGACGAGTTTGGTGCCATGAAAAACAACTTAGGTGCCAAGATGGATGCTCAAATGGAGGAGATCAAAGCCCTCATCAAGTCCTAGAAGCAATCTTTGTCAGTGCAACAAACCCTAGGTCTGTTGCCCAGACTATGCACAAGCAGGGGAACAAGATCAAGGCACCAGCCCAGGTCACAATACAAGGAACCAAGAGCTTAGAAGGACTAACATGCAGATCAAGAGGACCAAAGTCAAGCCAGAGAAGCAAGACATCCCCACGAGAAAAGCCTCCCTTGCCAGGAAGGCGAGCTCGACAAGGACGGGGCCACCCTCGGAAGAAGACGTCCAAGGCATCCCGGTAGGGCCTGTCGGGATTCGCGGAGGCAGAACCACCTCACCCAACCACTCCACCACGACCCACGTCGTCAATCAGTGTGGTGTCAAGCCGCAAAGTGACTAAGTGGCATCCATTCACCACATGGCGGCCTCTTTCTACAGGAGATGCCTACAGATGACACCCGTTGTGCGACGTGTCAAGCAAGCATCGTGGAGCTGGCAAGATGGCCCGGCAAGGCTTGTCGGGCAACCAATGATGTGACGCTGAGCGGCACATTTAATGCGCCCTGTCAGCCTGCAGAGTTAGGTATGATAGCACTGTTTGCTATCTTATCAGTGCATAATGACTACTTTGCCATTGTGGTAACCCCTTAATCTATAAAAGGAGGCCCATGGCAACTGCAGAAAGGGTTGGAAGGTGGGACAACTCACACCCCCGGACATGCGTAGCCACCGCCGCCCCTGCCGGGCAAGTGTACTATGCTCCACCACCTCTCTTCCACCATCAATCCACCAAAGCAGGAGTAGGGTTATACACCTCACAGCGGCCCAAACATGGGTAAAATTGCTCGTGTGATCCCTACCGTGCTGCCCCCACGTCGGTCTGCTCTTTATGCAATGCGACGTCCCCCCTACCAAACCAGCAAGGGGCCCTCTAGCACCATAGGTGGCCATGGTTTCCCGCGATATCTTTGGCGCGCCAGGTGAGGGGGGCCGCTTGCGCGAACCTGAAGGCATGTGTAGCGCGTCATCTTCATCACCATCATCACCTACGACAGCGCCACCAACCATGGCGCCCCAGAAGAAATCCAGTGCTTCGGCTCATCCGTCCACCTCGAAGGCTCCACCGCCCGCAGCCTCTAATGATGCGGGGGGTGTGGAGGCAAACGAGGACGTGGACGCCGCTGGAGATGTGGTTATAGCAGGCGGCACCATCACCACTTCCCTCGCGGCCGATGTAGGAGTGGAAGGCACCGGAGAGAACGGCATCAGCAACGCCCCGACGACCATGCTCCACAAGGTATGGGTGAGGGGGTTACTCCGTCCGCGCCCCCTCCTCCCACCGACGGGCATAACCGCAGCAATGGCGCTCCGTCCGGGGTGAATCGCCGCCCTCCGGCCGCCCCCGCCACGGGAGCGACCGCAGCGCGCGCACATCCCCCGGGACGGGTCGACCAAGTTTCTACGCCCGACGGAGCCGCTGGTCTTCGAGCACCTTCGCCGCACCCCCATGCCATCCAGGTGGCCGCTCCGCAACAGCGGGGGCGCGGTGCTTCCGCCGCTGGCACCATTAGGAGCCGAGCGACAGTGTGATCCACTTCATCATCACCCATGCCAAGCACAGCCACAGAGGCCATGGCGTGGGCTCACATGCTGTTGAGGTTTCCACCAGCGGTCGAGCAGATGGACGAATGGCATGTCACCATCCAAAGTCTGCTCAGTTTCATCGAAGCTCGGGGCTCGCGGAGAGCTGGCCCACCACAGCCTCCCCAAGCAACGACAACGGCTCGCGCTGCTGACCGCACAGAAGGGGCCACCCCTAAGGTGCAATCCCCACCATGGCAGCCAGCGCGAGCGCAGCAGAATCAAGACCCTGATGACATCTCGATGGCCTCTTCTGACCATCGAGCACGTCCAGGCCGATGGAGAGCCCTAGAGGATAGATGGAGGGGAGATGCACGCTGATGTCTACTACACAACCTTCTTGTAGACGTTGTTGGGCCTCCAAGTGCAGAGGTTCGTAGGACAGTAGCAAATTTCCCTCAAGTGGATGACCCTAAGGTTTATCAGTCTGTGGGAGGCGTAGGATGAAGATGGTCTCTCTCAAGCAACCCTGCAACCAAATAACAAAGAGTCTCTTGTGTCCCCAACACACCCAATACAATGGTAATTTGTATAGGTGCACTAGTTCAGCGAAGAGATGGTGATACAAGTGCAATATGGATGGTAGATATAGGTTTTTGTAATCTGAAAATATAAAAACAGCAAGGTAACTAATGATAAAAGTGAGCACAAACGGTATTGCAATGCTAGGAAACAAGGCCTAGGGTTCATACTTTCACTAGTGCAAGTTCTCTCAACAATAATAACATAATTGGATCATATAACTATCCCTCAACATGCAACAAAGAGTCACTCCAAAGTCACTAATAGCAGAGAACAAACGAAGAGATTATTGCAGGGTACGAAATCACCTCAAAGTTATCCTTTCTGATCTTATCTATTCAAGAGTCCGTAGTAAAATAACATGAAGCTATTCTTTCCGTTCAATCTATCATTGAGTTTGTACTAGAATAACACCTTAAGACACAAATCAACCAAAACCCTAATGTCACCTAGATACTCCAATGTCACCTCAAGTATCCGTGGGTATGATTATATGATATGCATCACACAATCTCATATTCATCTATTCAACCAACACAAAGAACTTCAAAGAGTGCCCCAAAGATTCTACCGGAGAGTCAAGACGAAAACGTGTGCCAACCCTTATGCATAAGTTCACGAGGTCACGGAACTCGCAAGTTGATCACCAAAACATACATCAAGTGGATCACGTGATATCCCATTGTCACCACAGATAAGCACATGCAAGACATACATCAAGTGTTCACAAATCCTTAAAGACTCAATCCGATAAGATAACTTAAAAGGGAAAACTAAATCCATTACAAGAGAGTAGAGGGGGAGAAACATCATAAGATCCAACTATAATAGCAAAGCTCGCGATACATCAAGATCGTGCCGAGTCAAGAGCACGAGAGAGAGAGAGAGAGAGATCAAACACATAGCTATTGGTACATACCCTCAGCCCCGAGGGTGAACTACTCCCTCCTCGTCATGGAGAGTGTCGGGATGATGAAGATGGCCACCAGAGAGGGATTCCCCCCCCCCCTCCGGCAGGGTGCCGGAACGGGTCTAGATTGGTTTTCGGTGGCTATGGAGGCTTCTGGCGGCGGAACTCCTGATCTAGGTTTCTTTCTGGAAGTTTGGGGTTATATAAGAGGTGTTGGAGTCAGGAACAAGTCAGGGGGTCCCCGAGGTGGCCACGACATAGGGGGGCGCGCCCAGGGGGTAGGGCACCCCCCCCACCTCCTGGTGGCCTCGAGACTCTTCTGGCCCAGCTCTGGTACTCTGTGGGCTTCTTCTGGTCCAAAAATGATCTCCGTTAATTTTCAGGTCAATTGGACTCCATTTGGTTTTCCTTTTCTGCGATACTCAAAAACAAGGAAAAAAACAGAAACTGGCACTGGGCTCTAGGTTAATAGGTTAGTCCCAAAAATCATATAAAATAGCATATAAATGCATATAAAACATCCAAGGTTAATAATATAATAGCATGGAACAATAAAAAATTATAGATATGTTGGAGACGTATCAAGCATCCCCAAGCTTAATTCCTTCTCGTCCTCGAGTAGGTAAATGATAAAAACAGAATTTTCGATGTGGAATGCTACCTAACATATTTATCTATGTAATCCTCTTTATTGTGGCAAGAATATTCAGACCCATAAGATTCAAGACAAAAGTTTAATATTGACATAAAAATAATAATACTTCAAGCATACTAACAAAGCAATTATGTCTTATCAAAATAACATGGCCAAAGAAAGCCTATCCCTACAAAATCATATAGTTTGGCTATGCTTCATTTTCATCACATAAAAATGCTCTCATCATGCACAACCCTGATGACAAGCCAATCAATTGTTTCATACTTTAGTAATCTCAAACTTTTTTCAACTTTCATGCAATACATGAGTGTGAACCATGGACATAGCACTATAGGTGGAATAGAATATGATGATGGAGGTTGTGTGTAGAAGACAAAAAGGGAGAAAGTCTCACATTGACGCGGCTAATCAACGGGCTATGGAGATGCCCATCAATTAATGTCAATACGAGGAGTAGGGATTGCCATGCAACGGATGCACTAGAGCTATAAATGTATGAAAGCTCAACAGAAACTAAGTGGGTGTGCATCCAACTTGCTTACTGACGAAGACCTAGGGCATTTGAGGAAGCCCATCGTTGGAATATACAAGCCAAGTTCTATAATGAAAATTCCCACTAGTATATGAAAGTGACAATATAAGAGACTCTCTATCATGAAGATCATGATGCTACTTTGAAGCACAAGTGTGGAAAAAGGATAGTAGCATTGTCCCCTTTTTCCTTTTTCTATTTTTTATTTGGCCTTTCTTTTTTTCTTTTATTTTTTTGGCCTTTCTTTTTCTTCTTTTTTTGGGACAGTGCTCTATTCATGATGATCATCACACTTCTATTTATTTACAACTCGATACTAGAACAAAATATGACTCTATATGCATGCCTCCGGCGGTGTACCGGGATGGGCAATGAATCAAGAGTGACAGGTATGATAAATTATGCATGGTGGCCTTGCCACAAATACGATGTCAACTACATGATCATGGAAGGCAATATGACAATGATGATGTGTGTCATGATGAACGGAACGGTGGAAAGTTGCATGGCAATATATCTCGGAATGGTTATGGAAATGCCATAATAGGTAGGTATGGTGGCTGTTTTGAGGAAGATATAAGGAGGTTTATGTGTGACAGAGCGTATCATATCACGGGGTTTGGATGCACCGGCGAAGTTTGCACCAAATCTCGAGGTGAGAAAGGGCAATGCACGGTACCGAAGAGGCTAGCAATGATGGAAGGGTGAGAGTGCGTATAATCCATGGACTTAACATTAGTCATAAAGAACTCACATACTTATTGCAAAAATCTACAAGTCATCAAAAACCAAGCACTACGTGCATGCTCCTAGGGGTATAGATTGGTAGGGAAAGACCATCACTCGTCCCTGACCGCCACTCATAAGGAAGGCAATCAAAGAAACACCCCATGCTTCAAATTTGTCACACAACGGTTACCATATGTGCATGCTACGGGACTTGCAAACCAACACAAGTATTTCTCAAATTCACAATTACTCAACTAGCATGACTCTAATATTAACATCTTCATATCTCAAAACAATTATCAAGTATCAAACTTCTCATGGTATTCAATGCACTTATATGAAAGTTTTTATTATACCCGTCTTGGATGCCTATCATATTAGGACTAATTTTATAACCCAAACAAATTACCATGCTGTTCTAAAATACTCCCAAAATAATATAAGTGAAGCATGAGAGTTCATCTATTTCTATAAAATAAAACCACCGCCATGCTCTAAGAAGATATAAGTGAGGCACTAGAGCAAACGACAAACTACTCCGAAAAATATAAGTGAAGCTCAATGAGTAGTCGAATAATTATGCAACTATGTGAAGATTCTATAACATTTAAGAATTTCAGATCTTGGTATTTTATTCAAATAGCAAGCAAAGAAAAAGAAAATAAAATGACGCTCCAAGCAAAACACATATCATGTGGTGAATAAAAATATAGCTCCAAGTAAAGTTACCGATGAATGAAGACGAAAGAGGGGATGCCATCCGGGGCATCCCCAAGCTTAGGCTCTTGGTTGTCCTTGAATATTACCTTGGGGTGCCTTGGGCATCCCCAATATTAGGCTCTTGGCACTCCTTATTCCATGGTCCATCGAATCTTTACTCAAAACTTGAAAACTTCACAACACAAAACTTAACAGAAAACTCGTAAGCTCCGTTAGTATAAGGAAATAAATCACCACTTAGGTACTGTTGTGAACTCATTCTAAATTCATATTGGTGTAATATCTGCTGTATTCCAACTTCTCTATGGTTCATACCCTCCGATACTACTCATAGATTCATCAAAATAAGCAAACAACACATAGAAAACAGAATCTGTCAAAAACACAAAAGTCTGTAGTAATCTGTATCAAACGTATACTTCTGGAACTCATAAAATTCTAAAATAAATTGTTTGACGTGAGGAATTTGTTTATTAATCATCTGCAAAAATAATCAACTTAATAGCACTCTTCAGTAAAAAATGGTAGCTAATCTCGTGAGCGCTAAAGTTTCTGTTTTTTACAGCAAGATCACAAAGACTTCACCCAAGTCTTCCCAAAGGTTCTACTTGGCACAAACACTAATTAAAACATAAAAATACATCTAAACAGAGGCTAGATGAATTATTTATTACTAAACAGGAACAAAAAGCAAAGGACAAAAATAAAATTGGATTGCCTCCCAACAAGCGCTATCGTTTAACGCCCCTACCTAGACATCATGATTTCAATGATGCTCACATAAAAAATAAGAATTGTAACATAAAGAGAGCATCATGAAGAATATTACTAGCACATTTAATTCTAACCCACTTCCTATGCATAGGGATTTTGTGAACAGACAACTTATGGGAACAATAATCAACTAGCATAGGAAGGAAAAACAAGCATAACTTCAGAACTTTAAGCACATAGAGAGGAAACTTGGTATTATTGCAATTCCTGCAAGCATATGTTACTCCCTCATAATAATTTTCAGTAGTATCATGAATGAATTCAACAATGTAACCATCACATAAAGCATTCTTTTCATGATCTACAAGCATAAAAAAATTACTACTCTCCACATAAGCAAAATTCATTTCATTCGGAATAGTGAGAGTATCATAAGAAACTCGAATACTATAAATTGTTTCCACATTAAAAGAGTAATGTTCAGAAAAAGGGTAATCATAATCATCACTACTTTTTATAGCCTAATTGTCATCACAATAATCATCATAAGTAGCAACTTTGTTCTCATCATAATTGATTGAAACCTCTTCCAAGATAGTGGAATCATTACTAAATAAAGTCATGACCTCTCCGAATCCACTTCCATAATTGTCACAATAAGATTCAACATCCTCCAAATAGTGGGATCATTACTTCCTAAAGTTGACACTCTTCCAAACCCACTTTCATCAATATAACCATCATAAATAGGAGGCATGCTATCATCATAATAAATTTGCATATCAAAACTTGGGAGGTTAAAAATATCATCTTCATTAATCATAGCATCCCCAAGCTTGGGACTGATACGTCTCCAATGTATCTATAATTTTTTATTGCTCCATGCTATATTATCTACTGTTTTGGATGTTTATGGGCTTTATTATACACTTTTATATCATTTTTGGGACTAACCTATTAACCTAGAGCCCAGTGCCAGTTTCTGTTTTTACCTTGTTTTAGAATATCGCAGAAAAGGAAAACCAAACGGAGTCCAATTGACCTGAAACTTCACGGAACTTATTTTTTGGACCAGAAGAAGCCCAGAAGACTTGGAGTGCACGTCAGGGGATCTTCAAGGAGGCCACGAGGTAGGGGGCGCGCTCTCCACCCTTGTGGGCCCCTCGTGGCCCCCCTGACGTACTTCTTCTGCCTATATATCTCCATATACCCTAAAAACATCAGAAGCACAATAGATCGGGAGTTCCGCCGCCAGAAGCCTTCGTAGCCACCGAAAACCAATCTAGACCCGTTCCGGCACCCTACCGGAGGGGGCAATCCCTCTCCGGTGGCCATCTTCATCATCCCGGTGCTCTCCATGACGAGGAGGGAGTAGTTCTCCCTCGGGGCCAAGGGTATGTACCAGTAGCTGTGAGTTTGATCTCTCTCTCGTGTTCTTGAGGTGGCACGATCTTGATGTATCGCGAGCTTTTCTATTATAGTTGGATCTTATGATGTTTTATCCCCCCTCTACTCTCTTATAATGGATTGAGTTTCCCCTTTGAAGTTATCTTATCGGATTGAGTCTTTAAAGATTTGAGAACACTTGATGTATGTCTTGCCGTGCGTATTTGTGGTGACAATGGGATATCACGTGATTCACTTGATGTATGTTTTGGTGACCAACTTGCGGGTTCCGCCCATGAACCTATGCATAGGGGTTGGCACACGTTTTCGTCGTGATTCTCTGGTAGAAACTTTGGGGCACTCTTTGAGGTTCTATGTGTTGGTTAAATAGATGAATCTGAGATTGTGTGATGCATATCGTATAATCATACCCACAGATACTTGAGGTGACATTGGAGTATCTAGGTGACATTAGGGTTTTGGTTTATTTGTGTCTTAAGGTGTTATTCTAGTACGAACTATAGAGCTGTTTGTGACACCTATAGGAATAGCCCAACGGATTGATTGGAAAGAATAACTTTGAGGTGGTTACGTACCCTACCATAATCTCTTCGTTTGTTCTCCGCTATTAGTGACTTTGGAGTGACTCTTTGTTGCATGTTGAGGTATAGTTATGTGATCCAATTATGTTATTATTGTTGAGAGGACTTGCACTAGTGAAAGTATGAACCCTAGGTCTTATTTCAACGCATTGCAATACCGTTTTAGCTCACTTTTATCATTAGTTACCTTGTTGTTTTTATAATTTCAGATTACAAAAACTATTATCTACTATCCATATACCACTTGTATCACCATCTCTTCGCCAAACTAGTGCACCTATACAATTTACCATTGTATTAGGTGTGTTGGGGACACAAGAGACTCTTTGTTATTTGGTTGCAGGGTTGCTTGAGAGAGACCATCTTCATCCTACGCCCCCTACGGATTGATAAACCTTAGGTCATCCACTTGAGGGAAATTTGCTAATGTCCTACAAACCTCCGCACTTGGAGGCCCAACAACATCTACAAGAAGAACGTTGTGTAGTAGACATCAGGAACAAACATTAATTGCAGCAAACACATTCTCAAACATGTCATTCTCATCAAACATAGCATCCCCGAGGTTGGGCCTTTTCATATCATAAGCATAATCACTCTCATCATTAATAGTATGGATAGCACCAATAATATAACAATTATCATCATCACAATGAGTAATAGGAGCAACATCATTTGGGAGGAATACCTTATTACCTTTGCTTCTCTGTCTTTTCTTTTTCTTCTTCACATCATGTGTGGGTTTAATCCTCTTTCTGGAGCTCGTTATTAATGAGATTGTTTGGATAGAAGGCTCCTCCTCGTTACCTGATTCATCATAAGAAATAATTGGAGCATATTGGGAAGTCTCTTCCCTTTCATTAGTATTATCTTCATCTTCTAATTGTTTTCTTGACTTTATGTAAGTGGCAATATAAGGATTTTCAATGCAATTCACCGCACAATACATATAAATTCCCTCTAGATCAAAATCAAGAACTTTATCAAGGGAAAATTCTGGAATATCCTTAGTTATATGTTTCATTTCTTCATAACCCAGAAGCAAACTAGGTTCATTATGATGTGCAAGGGAAGTCAAGTCATCACAATTTTTGGACACAATTCGATCATGAAACAATTTGCATTGGATATTTAAATGATCACGTTCATTGCAAAGTTCACAAGGATGGCAAAGAAATTTTCAATCTTTAGCACAAGCATCTAGCCTTTCTTGCAACCATTTAGTTTCTAAATACTTATGCCTCTTGCAAAATCTATCTTCCCTATTTGGTGTGTACTTGCAAACTCTATGCACTCCACAAAAATTGACATGCTTATAAGAGACATTTTCATCATGACTAGTGCAATCATCATCAGTACTACGGGTATTCAAAGAGTTCGTACTAACAACATTGCAATCATACTCATCATTCAAAGATTTAGTGCCAAACATTTTAATACATTCTTCTTCTAACACTATTGCACAATTATAGGAATCCTTATTTTCATGAAAGATATTAAAAAGATGAAGCATATGAGGTACCCTTAATTCCAATTTTTTTTGTAGTTTTCTTTTATAAACTAAACTATGATAAAACAAGAAACTAAAAGATTCGATTGTAAGATCTAAAGATATACCTTCAAGCACTCACCTCCCCGGCAACGGCGCCAGAAAAGAGCTTGATGTCTACTACACAAACTTCTTGTAGACGTTGTTGGGCCTCCAAGTGCAGAGGTTTGTAGGACAGTAGAAAATTTCCCTCAAGTGGATGACCTAAGGTTTATCAATCCGTGGGAGGCGTAGGATGAATATGGTAGATCTCAAGCAACCCTGCAACCAAATAACAAAGAGTCTCTTGTGTCCCCAACACACCCAATACAATGGTAAATTGTATAGGTGCACTAGTTCAGCGAAGAGATGGTTATACAAGTGCAATATGGATGGTAGATATAGGTTTTTGCAATCTGAAAATATAAAAACAGCAAGGTAACTAATGATAAAAGTGAGCACAAACGGTATTGCAATGCTAGGAAACAAGGCCTAGGGTTCATACTTTCACTAGTGCAAGTTCTCTCAACAATAATAACATAATTGGATCATATAACTATCCCTCAACATGCAACAAAGAGTCACTCCAAAGTCACTAATAGTAGAGAACAAACGAAGAGTTATTGTAGGGTATGAAACCACCTCAAAGTTATCCTTTCTGATCTATCTATTCAAGAGTCTGTAGTAAAATAACATGAAGCTATTCTTTCCGTTCAATCTATCATAGAGTTCGTACTAGAATAACACCTTAAGACACAAATCAACCAAAACCCTAATGTCACCTAGATACTCCAATGTCACCTCAAGTATCCGTGGGTATGATTATACGATATGCATCACATAATCTAATATTCATCTATTCAACCAACACAAAGAAATTCAAAGAGTGCCCCAAAGATTCTACCGGAGAGTCAAGATGAAAACGTCTGCCAACCCTTATGCATAAGTTCATGAGGTCACGGAACTCACAAGGTGATCACCTAAACATACATCAAGTGGATCACATGATATCCCATTGTCACCACAGATAAGCACATGCAAGACATACATCAAGTGTTCTCAAATCCTTAAAGACTCAACCCGATAAGATAACTTCAAAGGAAAACTCAATCCATTACAAGAGAGTAGAGGGGAATAAACATCATAAGATCCAACTATAATAGCAAAGCTCGCAATACATCAAGATCGTGTCGAGTCAAGAACACGAGAGAGAGAGAGAGATCAAACACATAGCTACGGGAACATACCCTCAGCCCCGAGGGCGAACTACTCCCTCCTCATCATGGAGAGCACCGGGATGATGAAGATGGCCACCGGAGAGGGATTCCCCCCTTTGGCAGGCTGCCAAAATGGGTCTAGATTGGTTTTCGGTGGCTACAGAGGCTTCTGGCGGCGGAACTCCCGATCTAGGTTTCTTTCTGGAAGTTTGGGGTTATATAAGAGGTGTTGGAGTCGGGAACAAGTCAAGGGGGTCCCCGAGGCGGCCATGAGGTAGGGGCGCGCCCAGGGGGTAGGGCGCACCCCCACCCTCGTGGTGGCCTCGGGACTCTTCTGGCCCAGATTCAGTACTCTGTGGGCTTCTTCTGGTCCAAAAATGATCTCCGTGAAGTTTCAGGTCAATTGGACTCCGTTTGGTTTTCCTTTTCTGCGATACTCAAAAACAAGGAAAAAACAGAAACTGGCACTAGGCTCTAGGTTAATAGGTTAGTCCCAAAAATCATATAAAATAGCATATAAATGCATATAAAACATCCAAGGTTGATAATATAATAGCATGGAACAATAAAAATTATAGTTACATTGGAGATGTATCACACGCGTCGGTGTTGAGCAACGTCATGACGACCCCAGCCGGACCGATCAGTGCGACGGACCTGACGTCGATGACCGCGCTCGGTGTTGGAAGGTGCCTACCTTTCAAGGTTGGGTGCCCTTCCTTTACTCATGAGTTGCGGCAAGTCCGTTGGCCGTCTGTTCGCACGTTCAAGCCAGAGATACCTGAGAAGTACGATGGGAGGCTGAACCCGGCAGAGTTCCTGAGCATCTACACCATCGATGTTCAGGCTGCCGGGGGAAGAGATGAGAAGGTTTTTGCCAACTACTTCCCATTGGCTCTCAAGTCCAATGTGAGGTCTTGGCTGATGCACCTACTGGAGAACTCCATTTCATCATGGGCTGACCTATGCCATGAGTTCATTGGCGCCTTCATCGGCGGCCATCAAGAGCCAGGCCGACCCAACGACTTGCAGCTCCTCCAACAGAAGGAAGGAGAAACCCTCCGTAAGTATTTACAAAGATTCGGCAAAGTTCATAGGAACATCCCAAATATCCATCCGACGGCTGTGATAGCTGCCTTCCAGTCCAATGTGTGTAACCGCCGGATTTTTTCCAAGATGAACGTGCGGTTGCCCAAGACGGTGAAGGAGCTCCACACCTTGGTGGATAAGTGTGCTCGGAGAGGAATATTGCATAAATGTTGATTTAGAGGATGATGATGAATCAACCAGTCAGAAGAAGAGCAAGAAGCGCAGTAAGAAGCGGAAGGATAAGGTAGTGATGACTGTTGAAGGATCAAGTACACCTAGTACCGGCAAGAAGGCCAAAGTTGAGGCCCCGACAAGGAAGTTGTTGTGTGCGCTGACTATTGGGAGGTCGTGCCTGCCGAGAAAGCTGGGAAAGGTTGAATTTGATCTCCCCGACAGTCATCAACAAGCTTCAGATAGCAGAGGAAGAACTAGAAGTTACCGGCACATTGGACCCACCACTATTGGCTTTGCGTGACGCACGGGGAAACCGGAAACTGGCCTAGACCCAAGACTAATGAAGAAGCAAAGAAGACCTCAAGAGACCGGCCTCTTCAGCACCCCCGCCTATGCACTTATTAGGCCCTACCCCGATGATGCTTGGTAGCGCGTTCGGGGCAGACCCGGGGCCTATTGTCGGTGCAACAAACCCTGGGTCTGTTGCCCAGACTGTGAACAGGCACAGGAACAAGATCAAGGCACCAGCCAAGGTCAGATTACAAGGAACCAAGATCTTAGAAGGACCAACATGCAGATCAAGAGGACCAAAGTCAAGCCAGAGAAGCAAGACACCCCCAGGAGAAAAGCCTCCCTTGCCGGGCACGCGAGCTCGACAAGGACGGGGCCACCCCTGGAATAAGACATCCAAGGTATCCCAGCAGGGCCTATCGAGACTTGCGAAGGCAGAACCACCTCACCCAATCACTCTGCCACGACCCACGTCGTCAATCAGTGTGGTGTCAAGCCGCAAAGTGACTAAGTGGCAGCCATTCGCCACATGGTGGCCTCTTTCTATAGGAGATGCCTACAGATGACACCCGTCCTGCGACGTGTCATGCAAGCAGGTGTGGAGCTGGCAAGATGGCCCGGCAAGGCTTGTCGGGCAACCAATGACGTGACGTTGAGCGGCGCATTTAATGTGCCCTGTCAGCCTACAAAGTTAGGTATGATGATACGTCTCCAATGTATCTATATTTTTTTGTTGTTCCAAGCTGTTATATTATCAATCTTGGATGTTTTATAGTCATTTTATATCATTTTTTGGTACTAACCTATTGACATAGTGCCAAGTGTCAGTTGCTATTTTTCCATGTTTTTTACATCGCAGAAAATCAATATCAAACGGAGTCCAAATGCCATGAAACTTTACGGGGATTTTTTATGGGCCAGAAGGAACACAACGGGATCCTGGCTGCGCTAGGGGTGCCCCGAGGGGAGCACAACCTACCAGGGCGCTCCGGGAGGCCCAGGCGCACCCTGGTGGGTTGTGCCCCCCTCGGCTGCCCCTCGGACCGCCACTTTGCTCTATAAATACCCCAATATTCCCAAAACCCTAGGGGTGTCGATGAAATATTGATCCAGCCGCCGCAAAGTCCAGAACCACCAGATCCAATCTAGACACCATCTCGGATGGGGTTCACCACCTCCATTAGTGCCTCTCCGATGATGCGTGAGTAGTTCTTAGTAGACCTTCGGGTCCGTAGTTAGTAACTAGATGGCTTCCTCTCTCTCTCTCTCTCTCTTGACTCTCAATACAATGGTCTCTTGGAGATCCATATGATGTAACTCTTTTGCGGTATGTTTGTTAGGATCCGATGAACTTTGAGTTTATGATCAGATCTATCTCTTTTTATATCCATGAAAGTATTTGAGTTTCTTTGATCTCTTTTATGCATGATTGCTTATAGCCTTGTATTTCTTCTCCGATATTTGGGTTTTGTTTGGCCAACTTGATCTATTTATCTTGCAATGGGAAGAGGTGCTTTGTTGTGGGTTCGATCTTACGATGCTTGATCCCAGTGACAGAAGGGGAACCGACATGTATGTATCGTTGCTACTAAGGATAAAATGATGAGGTCTATCTCTACATAGATAGATCTTGTCTACATCATGTCATCATTATTATTGCATTACTCCATTTCTCCATGAACTTAATACACTAGATGCATGCTGGATAGCGGTCGATGTGTGGAGTAGTAGTAGTAGATGCAGGCAGGAGTCGGTCTACTAATCTTGGACGTGATGCCTATGTAATGATCATTGCCTGGATATCGTCATGAGTATTTGAAGTTCTATTAATTGCCCAATAGTAATTTGTTCACCCACCATTTGCTATTTTTCTCGAGAGAAGCCACTAGTGAAACCTATGGCCCCCGGGTCTCTTCCTCATATATTTGCCTTTGCGATCTACTTTTCCTTTGCGTTTATTTTCAGATCTAGTAAACTAAAAACCCAAAAATACCTTGCTGCAATTTATTCTTATTTATTTTATTTGGCGTTCGATCTATCAATCTACTACGAATTTACCTCACGTCTGTTTGCCTATCTTGAGGCGTCGTACCCCGGAAGGGATTGACAACCCCTTTAACACGTCGGGTTGCGAGAAGTTGTTATTTGTGTGTAGGTGTCGTTTACGTTGTGTTTATTGGTTCTCCTACTGGTTCGATAACCTTGGTTTCACATCTAAGGGAAATACTTACCGCCACTGTGCTGCATCATCCCTTTCTCTTTGGGGAAATACCGACGTAACTTCAAGTGACATCAAAAGGAATTTCTGGCGCCGTTGTCATGGAGGGATTGACAACCCCTTTAACACGTCGGGTTGTGAGAAGTTGTTATTTGTGTGCAGGTGTTGTCTACATTGTGTTGCTTGGTTCTCCTACTGGTTCGATAACCTTGGTTTCATATCTGAGGGAAATACCTACCGCTGATGTGCTGCATCATCCCTTCCTATTTGGAGAAATACCGACGTAGCCTCAAGCGACATCAAAAGGAATTTATGGCGCTATTGCCGGGGAGGATCTTCAACATATACAAGGTTCCTAATCAAAAATCTCATCTCCTCGCAATTTACATTATTTTCCATTTGCCTCTCGTTTTCCTCTCCCCCACTTCATAAAAATTTGTCGTTTTATTCCCCCCTCTTTTTCTGTTCACCTTTTTTTGTCGGATCTGTTTTTGAGTGCAATCTTGTTGTGCGGTCATCATGACTCAAGAGAACACCAAGTTATGTGATTTCTCAAATACCAACAACAATGATTTTATTGGCACTCCTCTTGCTCCTCCCACCACTAGTGCGAAGACTTGTGATATTAATACTGCTTTGCTAAATCTTGTTATGAAATATCAATTTTCCGGTACTCCTAATGAGGATGCCGTGTCCCATATTAATACCTTCGTGGATGTGCAAAAGAAAAAAGATGTGGACAATGATGTTGAGAAGATGAAATTACTTCCGTTTTCTTTGCATGATTCTGCAAAAAATTGGTTATATTCTTGGAACAAGTGTAAAGATGCTTTTATCACTAAGTATTTTCCACCCGCAAAAATTATTTCCCTTAGAACTCAGATCATGAATTTCAAGCAACTTGAACATGAGCATGTTGCACAATCTTGGGAAAGGATGAAAATGATGCTAATGAATTGCCCAACTCATGGGTTAAATCTTTGGATGATCATACAAAAAATTTAGGCAGGGTTTAATTTTGTTTCTCGTAATTACTTTTATGGAAATTACTTTTGGTGAAGCCACCAAATTTCTTGATAGTATTATGGCAAATTATTTGCAATGGCATACCGAAAGAGCTCCTAGTAGTAAAAAAGTTAATTCGGTTGAAGAAATTTCTTCTTTGAGTGAAAAAAGTTGATAGTAGAAGTGCTCCTATTGATTTTAATTATATGCCTTTGTCTACTTTGATTGATCAAAATAGTGAGGCCATAGATGTGAATTTTATTTCTCAAAATAATTTCAACAACAATGCTTATAGAGATAATTTTAATCCTAGGCCTTTTCCTAGTAATTCCTCTAATAATTATGGTAATTCCTATGAAATCAATCTTATAATGATAATAGGAACAACTCTGATCTTGATAATAATATTAAAGAATTTATCAATATGCAAAAAGTTTTCAACACATCCATATAAGAAAAGTTGAGTAAGATTGATGATTTGTCTAGAAGTGTTGATAGAATTGCTCATGATGTGGAAAATCTCAAGATGAAAATTTGTGTGCCTAAGGTTGATGAATCAATTAAAGCTCTTTATGTTTCTATGCATGAAAGTAATAAAAGAACCGCTATGCTTAGAGCTAAAAGAGAAGTTTTAGAAAAAGCATTTTCTAGTGATTTATTTCGCAAAAGTGATGAAGATCTTAAAATGATTGGTGTTTCTTCTATTGATTCCTTGTTTGGTAAAGTTAATATTTATGAAAAAGGGACTGGGGAAGAGTCAACTTTAGCTACAAGGCATCCCAATATTTCGGAGGGTGAAAATCTTGTTGAGAAAATTTATAAAAGTGGGTTTGAAAAGAGGTCAAAACTTTAGCTAGTGATGTGCCCACTCTTTTGGATTACAAAGACTTTAATTATGATAGTTGCTCTTTGATTGATTGTATTTCTTTGTTGCAATCCATGATAAATTCACCCCATTCTTATGAACAAAATAAAGCTTTTACTAAACATATTGTTGATGTTATGATGAAAGCTTTTGAAGAAAAGATGGAATTAGACATTTCAATTCCTAGAAAATTGCATGATGAATGGGAACCTACTATCAAAGCAAAGATTAAAAATTATGAGTGTTTTTCTTTGTGTGACTTGGGTGCTAGTGCTTCTACTATTCCAAAATCTTTATGTGATGTGCTTGGTCTTACCGATCTTGAATCGTGTTCTTTGAATTTGCACTTGGCGGATTCTACTATTAAAAAGCCTATGGGAAGAATTAATGATGTTATTATTCTTGCAAATAGGAATTATGTGCCCATAGATTTTATTGTTCTTGATATTGATTACAATCCGTCTTGTCCAATTATTCTTGGTAGACCGTTTTTACGCACTATTGGTGCCCTGATTGATATGAAAGAAGGAAATATTAAGTTCCAATTTCCTTTGAGGAAGGGTATGCAACACTTTCCTAGAACTAGAATTAAGCCACCCTATGAATCAATCATGAGGGCATCTTATGGATCTTGAACAAAAGATGACAAAACTTAGATCCTTGCTTTATGCCTAGCTATGGGCGTAAAACTATAACACTTGTTGGGAGGCAACCCAATGAATAAAATTTATTTTTGCTTTTTGCTTCTTGTTTTTGAGTGTTAGCACAATTAGGCTACTGTTATGATTGTGTTTTTTATGTTTTAATTAGTGTTTGTGCCAAGTAAAGCCTTTAGGATCTTCTTGGGTGATAGTTGTTTGATCTTGCTGAAAAACAGAAACTTTTACGCTCATGAAATTAATTTTCATTTTTTACCAGAGAGCGATAAAATACCCATTCCATTTGCAGCAGATCAATATACAAATTTCTCAGGTCGTCCTAATTTTTGAGAGTTTGTTGAGTTACTATTCAAAATAGTCAGATTGCTACAGACTATTCTGTTTTGACAGATTCTGTTTTCTTTGTGTTGTGTGCTTATTTTGATGGCTCTATGGTTTTCTTTGATGAGTTTTTGCCATAGAAAAGTTGGAATACAGTAGATATAATACAAAATCAAAATATGAATTGGTTTGATACAACACTTATAGTAGTGATTTATTATTCTTATACTAACGGATCTCACGAAGGCTTTGTTGAGTTTTGTGTGATTGAAGTTTTCAAGTTTTGGTTATCTTGTGATGGATGAAGGAAGGATGTAAGAGCCTAAGCTTGGGGATGCCCCGGCATCCCAAGCTATTATCCAAGAATGAGCAACCAACTAAGCTTGTGGATGCCCCCGAGTGGCATCCCCGCTTTCTTCCAACAACTATCGGTATTTTACTCGAGATTATATTTTTATTCGTCACATGATATGTGTTTTGCTTGGAGCGTCTTGTATTATATGTGTCTTTGCTTGTTTTATTTTGTGTTTTAAGTCATCAATCCTTGCTGGACACACCTATTTGAGAGAGCCAAAATTATGTCATGACTCATTAGAATTGCTCTCTATGCTTCACTTAAATCTTTTATGAGCTAGGACATGCTCTAGTGCTTCACTTATATCTTTTTGAGCACGGTGTGCTTTATTAAATTTTGAAGAAATTATCTCTTGCTTCACTTAAATTATTTTGAGAGAAAGAAAATTTCTTATGCTCATGATCTTCACTTTACTTGAACAAGATTTAGGCCACCTTATGAATCATTCATGAGGGCATCTTATGGATCTCGAATCAAAGATGACAAAACTTAGATCCTTGCTTTATGCCTAGCTAAGGACGTAAAACTATAGCGCTTGTTGGGAGGCAACCCAATGAATAAATTTTATTTTTGCTTTTTTCTTCCTGTTTTTGAGTGTTAGCACAATTATGATACTGTTATGATTGTGTGTTTTATGTTTTAATTAGTGTTTGTGCCAAGTAAGCCTTTAGGATCTTCTTGGGTGATAGTTGTTTGATCTTGCTGAAAACGGAAACTTTTGCACTCACGAAAATAATTCTCATGTTTTTACCAGAGAGCGATAAAATACCCATTACACTTGCAGTAGATCATTATACAATTTTCTCAGGTCTTCCTATTTTTCAAAAAATTTGGAGTTACAGAAGTATACGAAATAGTCAGACTGCTACAGACTATTCTGTTTTGACAGATTTTGCTTTCTTTGTGTTGTGTGCTTATTTTGATGGCTCTATGGTTTTCTTTGATGAGTTTTTGCCATAGAAAAGTTGGAATACAGTAGATGATATGATGCAAGAACAAAATATGATATTTTTTTGATACAACACTTATAGTAGTGATTTATTATTTTCTTATACTAACGGATCTCGCGAAGGTTTTGTTGAGTTTTGTGTGATTGAAGTTTTCAAGTTTTGGGTTATCTTACGATGGATGAAGGAATAAGGAGTAGAAGAGCCCAAGCTTGGGGATGCCCAAGCATCCCAAGCTATTGTCCGAAAATGAGCAACCAACTAAGCTTGGGGATGCCCCTGAGTGGCATCCCCTCTTTCTTCTAACGACCATCGGTATTTTACTCGAAGCTATATTTTTATTCGTCACATACTATGTGTTTTGCTTGGATCATCTTGTATGATATGAGTCTTTGCTTGTTTTATTTTTTGTTTCAAGTCTTGATCCCTTGATGGACACACCTATTTGAGAGAGCCAAAATTATGTCATGACTTGTTAGAATTGCTCTCTTTGCTTCACATAAATCTTTTATGAGCTATGGACTTGCTCTAGTACTTCACTTATATCTTTTTGAGCATGGTGTGCTTTAGTATTTTTGAAGAAATGCTCTCTTGCTTCACTTGGATTTATTTGAGAGTTAGTAAAATTTTCAAGAAATTCTCTCTTGCTTCACTTAAATTAATTTGAGAGAAAGAAAGAAATATTATGCTCATGATCTTCACTTATATTTGTTTGAGCTGGTCAAAAGCAACACATGAAAATTAGTTCCAAAGTGATAGATATCCAAGAAGGATTATAATAAAAACTTTCATGAAGATCATTGGACAAAATCAACTTGATTCTTAGTAATAGTTTTGAGATATGATGATGTGATATGTGAGTCATCTTGATGAGTAATTATGCTTTAGTAGGAATATTGGTGTTAAGGTTTGTGATTCCCTATGCAAGCATGTAAGTCAATAATTATGCAATGAAATTATATCCTACTTGTGGTGCATTATTAGGTGTTAGTTATGCTTAATGCTCGCTTATGATATTATTCGTTTCTTGGTTGGTCACTTCTCAATCTTTTGCTAGCCTTCATTTTGCACTAAGTATTATCACTACTTGTGCATCCAAAAACCTTTAAACCAGTTTTGCCACATGAGTCCACTATATCTACCTATATGCGGTATTCTTTTGCCGTTCTAAGCAAATTCGCATGTGCCATCTCTAATTTTCAAAATAAACTTCTCTTTTGTGTGTTTGTTTCGCTCACGAAGCGATGAGGGGTGGCTAATATTTTCCATGTTTGATGTGTTATTCTCAAGATGAGTGTTTATTCACTTGTCATTGCACGAGAGTAAGGCAAAGGTATTAGGGATGCCCAGTCCCGAAATGAAAAAATGAATTTACTTTATGTTATCAAATAATAAATTCCTTGAAACCGTTGGTATTGAGGGCACCCGTGGATACGGTTACCCATGGAAAGTGAAAGTATGGTGGAAAGAGGAATAAACTTTATTTTCTGTCTGGGAACCGCCTATGATATATCTAGCATGGAAATTGTTGGGAACTCTAAGTCATTTTCGTTGGTGGGATCGATACACCTCCCAAAATGTTTTTATCTCTAAGTTTTTCGCTTTGAGCTCAGGCACCTCTACAAATCCCTACTTCCCTCTGCAAAGGGCCTTTCTTTTACTTTATGCAATTTTTATTTTGAATTTCAGTCTCCATCTTCTCTTATAAAAGCACCAACTAGTAGGCAATATGATCATGCTTAAGTATTGGGTGTAGCTAATATGCGAGTGTGTTTCATGAATGGATCAATGTTTGAGCATGATGGGCTAGGGATAACTTATTTTAGCGTTGATATTTTGAAAGACATGGTTGCTTGTTGATATGCTTGAGTATTTAAATTATCATGTCAAAACTAGATTATTGCTTTGAACAATATAAAAGTCCAAATGTCCATGCTATAAAGAAAAGAATATGATATGACATGATAGGCAGCATTCCACATCAAAAATTCTGTTTTTATCACTTCCCTACTCGAGGACGAGTAGGAGTTTAGCTTGGGGATGCTGATACGTCTTCAACCTATCTATAATTTTTGATTGTTCCATGTTGTTATATTATCAATCTTGGATGCTTTATAATCATTTTGTAGTCATTTTATATCATTTTTTGGTACTAACCTATTGACATAGTGCCAAGTGCCAGTTGCTGTTTTTTCCATGTTTTTTACATCGCAAAAAATCAATATCAAACGGAGTCCAAATGCCACGAAACTTTACAGAGATTTTTTATGGGCCAGAAAGAACACAACGGGCCATGGCTGCGCCAGGGGGTGCCCCGAGGGGAGAACAACCCACCAAAGCGTGCCAGGAGGCCCAGGCACGCCCTGGTGGGTTGTGCCTACCTCGGGTGCCCCCCCGGACCGCCTCTTCGCTCTATAAATACCCCAATATTCCCAAAACCCTAGGGGAGTCGACGAAATATTGATCCAGCTGCCGCAGAGTCTAGAACCACCAGATCCAATCTAGACACCATCTCGGATGGGGTTCACCACCTCCATTGGTGCCTCTCCGATGATGCGTGAGTAGTTCTTTGTAGACCTTCGGGTCCGTAGTTAGTAGCTAGATGGCTTCCTCTCTCTCTCTCTCTTGATTCTCAATACAATGGTCTCTTGGAGATCCATATGATGTAACTCTTTTGCGGTGTGTTTGTTGGGATCCGATGAACTTTGAGCTTATGATCAGATCTATCTCTTTTTATGATCAAACCTACGGCCCCCGGGTCTCTTTCTCATATATTTGCCTTTGCGATCTACTTTTCCTTTGCGTTTATTTTCAGATCTACTAAACCAAAAACCCAAAACTACTTTGCTGTAATTTATTCGTATTTATTTTATTTGGCGTTCGATCTATCAATCTACTACAAATTTACCTCAAGTCCGTTTGCCTATCTTGAGGTGCCGTACCCCGGAAGGGATTGACAATCCCTTTAACACGTCGGGTTGCGAGAAGTTGTTATTTGTGTGTAGGTGCTGTTTACATTGTGTTGCTTGGTTCTCCTACTGGTTCGATAACCTTGGTTTCACATCTGAGGGAAATACCTACCGCCGCTGTGCTGCATCATCACTTCCTCTTTGGGGAAATACCGAAGTAGCTTCAAGCGACATCATATAATAGCACTGTTTGCTATCTTATCAGTGCATAATGACTACTTTGCCATTGTGGTAACCCCTTAATCTATAAAAGGAGGCCCATGGCAACCGTAGAAAGGGTTGGAAGGTGGGTCAACTCACACCCCCATACGCGCATAGCCACCACCGCCCCTACCGGGCAAGTGTACTACGCTCCACCACCTCTCTTCCACCATCAATCCACCAAAGCAGGAGTAGGGTTTTACGCCTCACGGTGGCCCGAACCTAGGTAAAATTGCTCGTGTGATCCCTGTCGCGCTGCCCCCACGTCGGTCTGCTCTTTGTGCAATGTGACATCCCCCCTGTCAACCAGCAAGGGGCCCTCTGGCCCCATAGGTGGCCGTGGTTTCCCACGACAATCTTCCTCATCTCCGAGAAGATGCTCAAGTGCACATGCTTTCGAGCTACCATCTCAGGCAAGGTCACATCGGCATCGACACCACCACCGACAAGAACGTGAAGGTCAAGAGCTCAACACCAACAACTGCTCAACAACTTGACCATCTCCCTTGGCATCTTCGCCAAGCAACATCAAGGCATCTTTGCCTACGGACATACGACATCTTCTCCAACAAGTACCCCAAGACTACACTCAAGAGAAGCTCCCCAAGCTCAAGTCCGTGGCTTTCACGAGCTACTATGATCTCTACACCGACCACAAGATTCCTTTTTATGGGACTCAAGAACCCGAGGAGTACCTCAAGTGGGAGCGCCTGATGGACTACTACCTCAAGCTACATCAAGTTCCTCCCGAAGATCAAGTGAAGTGTGCCACAACAAACTTCCACGACTACGCGTCGACATGGTGGCTTCACACAGCTTCGGAGAGCTACGACATGAGTTGGCCCAAGACAAAGAGAGTTATTGAAAGTGCTAGTTATCGACTAGAGGGGGGTGAATAGGCGATTTTTATGGAAGTCTTCAAAACACGGGGGCTTTGAAGACAAACAGTAGAAATGAACCTATTGATATGCAGCGGAAGGAGGAGGCAGGACGTGCAACTGAGATGGGCTCAACAACAAGTGGCTCTATGGAAGCAGCACGCTCTTTCCACGAAGACTTTGTCAGCTTCTTGGTTGATGGAGCACCATCAGAGGCATCCTTGTGCTTTCGCTTCCTGGCATCAGCTTTAGCTACCCTGGTTTTCTTCAGCTTTGAAGCTACTGAGGGGACCTTAGGCTTCGAGCCTGTCATGCCGGTAGGGAAGACAATGCTAGGTGCATCCTTCCTTGGTGCTTCAGTGTGTGTTGCAACAGACTTCTTCTTGTGTTTGGCAGCCATCCTTGGATCGATGCCAGGACGCCCCAGTGCCTTGCGCTTCTCAGCCTCATTGTGCACTTGAACACATTTCTCTGCGAAGTATTTCATCCGCTCTCTTGAGCCTTTGGCTTCCTCGTGTTTCTGGTGAAACTGCTCCTTGAGGTTATGCAACATCTGCTTGAAGTTTTGAACATCAGCTAGCTGAGCTTTGCCATGTGCTTCTTGAACTGAGCCTTCTCAAAATCAATTTTGTTCTTCAGCTCGACGATCTTCTGAGCCAAGGCCAACTCATTTGCAATGGCTCCATGGAAGGTGACGCTAATGTCCACGGGCAGCTGAAGATCATCGATGCTGATGCTCAGGTCGTTGAACCACTCATCAATGAAACTATTCAGAATTTCCACATCAAAGGGGAAGATCGTTGAAGATCTTCTCCTCTTTCGTACTCTTGATTAGAAGCTCAAGAGCATCATCACCAAAGTCTTCGTCGCTTGATAGATCAATGGTTTCATCTTCGTTCCTCAGAACGACAGCTGGAGTCAGTTCATGCCCAGAAATCTTCATGGGCTTCTTCTTGGGCTTCTCCTTCTTCTTGGAGACGCGAGAAAGATCTTCCAACTGTATACTGGGTTCAGGAGGTGCAGTGGCCAATGGCTTCGCATGCAAAACTTTCGGTGTTGCAGAGGGCTTTGAAGCCTTTGATTTCTACTGCTTCTGCTTCAGTGGGGCTGGCGCGTCTTCAGAATCCGCGTCGCTAGCTGAGTGGTCCATCGTAGCCCCCTGGACAGCAATATGAGTGATGAGATCTTCGAGTTTGTAGAAGGGGCCGATCTCATTTGGATTGGCATCACGTGTGCCATCAGCCCGTGGAGCAGATGGACCAGGGTTGAAGTCGAGGCCAAACTGCTTCTTGTTCTTCTTGGTAGACTCTTTGGCAAACTGAAAGTTGCGCTTGAAGAGATTGTCATCGCGACACCATAGAAAACTAGATGGGTCGGCATCTTCAGGCTGTGGTCCTCGGACCATGCAAGGATAGAAGCCTTGAGCAATAGCTTCGGGCTTGGACTTGGGCTGCAGACCTCTGTATATAATATCTCCCCATGGTCACTTGATGGCGTTCTTTTCTGCATACTCAGCGGTCACAAATTTTTACTTGAACCATTCCTCTGCCCAATATCTTCGAATCCATTGGATTCGGGTCTTGCGCTCACCATAGGTTTCTTCAGGATCATATTTGTACGTTTTAAAGAGATCTGGTGGCAAGTCCTTGGCTGTATCCCCACGGCGCTGCCTGCCGCCCTTTCTAGCTGATTTCTTAGTGGCCATAGTATTCAAGTTGAAAGGCTTCAAAACTGTGAATGGCTTCTGACGGTGTCCTGGACTAGGGGTACTCACCATGTCGTCTCCCGGTCAGTTAGATTGGGCCGAGGACCCCCATGGCCGTATACTCATGGGCCAGTTCGGACAGCTGTCGCATACAAGGAAGATTCCACAAGACTTGGTGGTCAAGACAAGGACTCCTCCCCCACCGGCGTATTCGGCTAGCACTCTTGTTATCCCAGGCCTCTGGTGCATTATATAAACCAGGGCCAGGCTAGTCGATAGATATACAACAATCATAATCATAGGCTAGCTTCTAGGGTTTAGCCTCTACGATCTCATGGTAGATCAACTCTTGTAATACTCATATCATCAAAATCAATCAAGCAGGAAGTAGGGTATTACCTCCATAGAGAGGGCCTGAACCTGGGTAAACATCGTGTCCCCTGTCTCCTATTACCATCGACCTTAGACGCACAGTTCGGGACCCCCTACCCGAGATCCGCCGGTTTTGACACCGATATTGGTGTTTTCATTGAGAGTTCCGCTGTGTGATCGGCAAAAGGATCAATGGCTCGCCCGCAGGTCAACTGCGATGCCGACATCTTCGTCGCCGGCTCGACTGGTCACCTTGGCTCAACCGAGGACCATGCTCCATCTCCGATCGTCATGTTCGGACAGGGGCCTTCTTCAACATCAACTCTGATCTCTATCATGATCATAGAGGAATCATCCATGGAGCTCGAGGGCTCAACGTCAACATTGCCCTCGGGCAGCCGTGCTGTTTTTGTGGACAGCGAACTTGTATCCACCGTCACCGCCTCCTCGAGCGTCGGTTTGATGATTGCTTCGGTGGAATAGTGAGGAATTACGTCTACAACATCCATGCAAAATTTCGTCGAGTTCCGATGAAGGAATCTCCGACAATCTACGATATAACGGAGACCTATCAAATCTAGACGGGAATCTGGACGAGTTTAGGGCGTGGTCTACAGAGCCCAGCTCGGAGGTCCTTTGGAAGATCCAACCGTTCATCTACTGCGGAATTCCCATATCTACCACCCCTCCAAATTTCAGCTCGATCCGACGATTCAAACTCCGGGAACCTTTCGATGAGTGGACCAATTTTTGGATCTGTTTTCTGCGCGAATACGGATCCGACCCGAATTCATGTTTCTTTATGAACGTGATATTGGACAACCTTTTTAGAGGAGTTCTCTTTTAGGGTATTGTGCGTCGTTTTTAAATACGTGCCCGTAAAATTTTAAGCCTCCCCTGAGGTCATCTTCATCATCATGCTGGTGTCAAACCAGTCCGGCAATATTGCTCCAAGGTTGCCGACCTACGCTAGACACGTCGTCACTTTGTTGAGCCGAGCTCAACTTCTTCGGATCATCATCTCGGCAAGCCGAACAAGAGTTCGGCAACGCGAAGGATAAATCATCACCAACATCTCCACCCCACGGATTACACGGAGCGGGCACACCGGCATCGCCGCACGGTCACTTCATCAAGTCGGCATTGACCACGTCACGACCTGCATCGCCAAGGCCGCACTGTTGCTTCTTCAAGCCGGTTTCCATCACGCCGACCTACTTCGACTCATCGGCTGACATTGAGGCTTCAACATCTCGGCTGTACCAGGGGCTTTGCCATCTCTTCATCAACCTACTCCGGAGACTTCGGCGTCACTAGCCGACCAGCTCCGTCACGTTAGCTGGATCGAGGGCTTTGCCTCGGCGAGCCAACCTTTGCCAGCATCGCCATGATGTCACTTTATCGCCCATCAGGCAATGGGTGTGCGGATCGAGTCCCAATTTTGGGAATCACCTCTCTTCGGATTGCTACAACAAATAAACCAGGTGCTATTAATCCTAGTATTTTTTGCTTGTTTGGGTTCATTTTTCCCAAGGAATTATTACTCTGGTTTGTCCATCATATGTACACAGGTCTATCAAATGGTGGCCGCATTAACGACGGTCGCATGGTAGTTCGGTCAGTTTCCGTACATGGTCCGGCGAACGCCGCATCCGGAACTCGGACCGACCTGTGAATTCGGGCTTTGCCACGCCTTTACCCCATCACGCCGACGCCCTGCATCGACATTGACTTCAGCACCAGGCCATATTTCTTTTATTACTCACTTTGCATAAATTATTCATTATGCAACGATTTTTTTAAATTATTATTATTACTATTATCTCCGGTTTGCACTATTTTTTGTGCACAGGAAAATGATCCGGGTTGGGCAGTATCGTCAACTCAGCATACTTACATACCACGTCACCTTGGTTCGACGGGGGGCTTCATCAACACTTCATTACCCCATGTCGGGACTTCGGCATCACTCCACCGGCCTGCATTGACCGTGCTATGTCACCACTTTGGAGTGCCGAGATCTTTGCTCCGCCACCTCGGGACCGGCTTGGGGGATGGAACCTTGTCCCGCATCAAGCTCAGACCGCGTCATCAATACCAAACACATTCACCAGCTAAGTTGCCTTCATGCTCAAAGTTTTAAATTTTTAACTTGTGTTCGGTTTGCCCAAGCATTATAATTTTTTTGGAAAAAAGTTGCTTGTAAAAAATTTCCTTGTCAAAACTTTGTTTGTGACACACAAATTCAAATACCCCGTTTACTTGGGGGCTTCCTTTATGAAGCCTTTCATCTTGCAAATGATTACACTTGTACGGCTTCGTTCCTTGTTCGTGTATTACGCCACAATATGCACCATGTTGACTTAAGCGATTTGCAAGCTGGGTTGCCTCGCTCCTGTGTTTACCCCTACGTTCCCGATTGTTCGGCTAGGGAGTAAAGGGAGCACCTCTGCGATTGTCACGATCGGGTCATCCGAGCCAGACCTCGGACTGGGTGAAGCCGAAAGCTAGTGCTCTTATTGTTTTCAATTATGGTTGGCACACAACAGAACTCATGAGTACAAAAAATCTATTGCACAAGTCTCATAGTAATAATGAGCACCGAAGAAAGGTATCGGTGGGGGTACTATTTTCTTCGAAGATGCTTCTTACACTTCGTCAGTAATATAGCATAAGTTCCCTGAGCGCGCTTTGTCTGTTACAGCCTTATGGCCTGATTGCCTGGTCATCGAAAACACCATCAATACTCACGATAGGTGGAGTACATGACACTTTTCGTCCCTTGGCCGAAGAGGGAGAAGTCGGCGGTCGGTTAAGACGCGTTTAAAGTTCGGGTGAACACAGATATGATATAAGTACTTCGGTACATACAATCATTATACATAAAATTCTTTTACCCAAGTCACTTGGGGGCTCTTAAATTTATATGAGTCGTTTTATAATAAGTGTCCTTCTTCTTAGTCGTTGCAAAGTTTTTTATTATTATTTATCACTCCTTCTTTCGACACGAGTGTGTGGTCACTAGCCGGGGAGCCTAATTTCTCTCTCAAAGCCTCTAGAGTTTAGTTTGCTAAACTGGCCTAATGAGAAGTACTCTGCCTTCCGGATAGGAGGTTGAAGCCGTAGGCTGGCCCGCTTGAAATCTTGAGATAGGATGTGTCATGTTAAAGCATGACAGAAGCACTTTTTTTCTACAGTCCAATTTTCATATTAGCACCGAACACTTGATCTTATTCGGACGTCAGGTTTTCACTGACGTTTTTTGGTTTTCCAAGCCTATGGTACTTTTAAACTATTTGTGTGTTTCCAGCATTAGTCTCGTAGTGCAACACCGGACACCTTTAGAGATTCGACAAAAACACTCTCGGATATTGCCATATATGCATCGGTTTCGAATTGTGTCTTCGGTCAATAGTTGGGTTGCCCGGCTCCTGTGCTTGCCTCCTACGTTCCGCTTTGTTCGGCTAGGTGTGCAAAGGGAGAACCACTGCGATTGTGCTTCGAGCTCGCATGGTTAAGCACCTCAGTGGAGAAAGCTGAAAACTGACTGTCACAATAGGCGTAAACTGGTCAGCGATCCGATGACTATGTTAAATGATGGGCCGTTCATAACATTGGCCGAAGTGTTTACGGCTTAACCTCGGATGTCGCCGAACACTAACCGGGGGCTCATAGTTAGCTTCCCCAGTTTAAAGATCCTATGACTAAGCGAAAGTTATAAACCCCGCATATCTGATTGCCTCATTTCCGTTAACACAACCTCCTTCGGGCACCGAGACATCGGCTAAGGGTTGTTTTGTTATTGCGGAAACACCCTGCGTAGTATCTACCAAGGGGTAGAGGTCGACGATGGGCCACTTTCAACTGATAAACGGTCGCAATGGAGTCAAAATAATGATGTAAAATACTTGGATACATAGAATCATTACACATAATCTATGATTTTACTCTGCATATCGATCCTTAATTCGGCCACCCGTGCCCACATTAAGGCTCGGGGGCTACTGGGCTTTGCGCTCATTATTTACAAATATTAAAGGGGCACATCGATCCCCTGATCTGGTGTTGCCACCCGACCAGTGTCTCGGGGGCTACTGCATTGCCTATTCAATGTAGAAAATTCAAAGGGCTCAGTGTTCGGCTTGATCGAACTATAGGAAAGCGCGTCTTCGGACAACAATAAGTACCATCTGGACCTATCTGGCATCAAGCTAATATATCACGGCGACTTCTCACGACCCTCTCTCAGGGGCCCGTCCGCTGATCATTATTATTTCTAATATATTACACTGTGTTTTTATTCCTATGTATGCTGCCGAGCTAGGAGTTGATCCTCAGGCTGATTTCGCGCATCGACCTGAGTCTCAGCGGCTACTGGGATCAGCAGTCTTACGTCATCCTTCAGGTGCATCTCGGGTTTTAGACCGATACACACCTTGAGGGCTACTGGCTATATATCTTGGCAGAGAATAAACTACACCAATAAAAAATATTGACAAAAAATCGACCCACGGTCGGGGTGGTGCACCACCTTGGAAGCAGTTCGGCATAAAGCTCAGGCGCGAGTAGCTGGCTCCATAGAGGGCATTTCCGGCATTAAGCTCAGCTAAACTCCTTCGACTTTTTTGAACCAAGGTGATATGAAACCTCGGATATAGTCCGGCGTTGGAGCCCGGATACAGTCCGGCGTTGGAGTTTGGACATAGTCCGACGTTGGAGCTCGGATACATTCCGGCGTTGGAGCTTGGAAAGCGGTCCGGCATTGCTGCTTGGCTGCAAAAGATACCTCGAATGCAGTCCGACGTTGGAGCTCGGACGCAAGAGGACGCTGCTGCCCGGGAACAACTTCAAACCCGAAGTGTGGCATAAAAATAACAAGGCATTGATAAAGGCCGAAAACTTAAAGGGCTCCTCGGATACCCGACGTGTGAGATCTTCAGATTTAGCTCGGCAATCCTCAAGATAGAAGATGGGAAGATTTTTTGAACCAGTTTTCAAGACCAACGACCGAAGACAAAGAACAGTTCAGAAGAACCAAGGAGCGTCCCCAACTTGAAGACCGGTTCAGGGGGCTACTGACGGTGTCCTGGACTAGGGGGTACTCACCACATCGTCTCCCGGTCAGTTAGATTGGGCCGAGGACCCCCATGGCCGTATACTCATGGGCCAGTTCGGACAGCTGCCGCATACAAGGAAGATTCCACAAGACTTGGTGGTCAAGACAAGGACTCCTCCCCCACCGGCGTATTCGGCTAGGACTCTTGTTATCTTAGGCCTCTGGTGCATTATATAAACCAGGGCCAGGCTAGTCGATAGATATACAACAATCATAATCATAGGCTAGCTTCTAGGGTTTAGCCTCTACGGTCTCGTGGTAGATCAACTCTTGTAATATTCATATCATCAAGATCAATCAAGCAGGAAGTAGGGTATTACCTCCATAGAGAGGGCCCGAACCTGGGTAAACATCGTGTCCCCTGTCTCCTATTACCATCGACCTTAGACGCACAGTTCGGGACCCCCTACCCGAGATACACTGGTTTTGACGCCGACAGCTTCCATCTGCTGGTCAAACAGGAACTGGCTTTAGGAGAATTGATGTGTTGTTGTAAGAATTCTACAAACGAATGCAGACTATGAGAACCAAGGGATTCTCCCACGGACATGTACGTGTGACAGCATTAGAGGTGCGAGGGAAGGGGAAGAGGTCATATGCATTCTTAGAAGATTTTGAAGATAAATCGGTTTGAAGACATTGACCTCATAGTGCGAAGACATTCGCTTATTTGATGAGAGTTGGTTCCAGATTTGTACAAATCCAAGAATAAGTACAAGTGAGGAATCTAACTAGTAGTGAAGCATAAGTGAACATACTTGGCATGATATGAGATGCAAACAAGATAGATCCAAGTTTACAAACTTAGAGACCACTTCTGGTTAAAGTGGATGGATCTGATGAATCAAAGGGGCAATAAAAGTGTGATTTAATTACCACACGAAGAACTGCTAGACGAAGTTGAGAGGGAGGCCGAGCAGTTCAATCTCCCGTGCCCTAACTTGGCGACGGAAGACACCTACGGCGGCGGTAGAGAGGAGGAGGTCCGCGGCCGGCGTCGAAGATGTCGCGGCAGCTAAGCGCTTCGTCTCCGGCGTCGTTAGGGTTTTGGTGCGAGGAGAGAAGGTGGAAGAAGAGATAATGACCACGGTGAGGTGTGTATTTATAGAGACAAGGATGGCATAGCGTTATTACGCAGGTGCCCCTAGTGGTTCACATTTGAAGGACACGTGGCATGCATGCAACACATTGGAAGTTGTTCCATGTTCCCATGCACGCCAGGATTGTCGGGTGGTCGTTCTGGCTTCTCCGGGTTTCAGGCAAAAAGGATATAGCATTAAAACAGATTCAATTTTGTCTATGTGTCTTCTGCTAACAAGGACTCAGAGAAGACAATCGACGGATTCAATAGAATGCATATGATTTGGATAGATAGAATCTGAGGTAGAAGCATAGATGGGGGTTAGGGTCCGATCACATTCACTTATCAAAAGATTCAAGCACGAAGACATAGCTATAAGTGAATGTTGTAGAGGACATAACACAAATGTATATATATATATCAGTATGAGACCAAATCAACCACTTTGAAGATAATCATGAGATCAAATTAGTATAGAAGACAAACCAAATCTGAAGACCATGCAAATGTGATGCCAATAAAAACACTTCAAACAAGAGTTTGGTGGTGGCGTTACCCACCGTATAGGAAGTATTAGACCCAGACACGGCGCACAACTATCGTGGCGCTCCGAAGTCAATTTATGCATTAATGTATTCACACTTAGGGTGTATGTCTTCACTATTTGAAGATATATGTTACTATGTGTGTTTCACATCTAAGTCATCATATGCATAAGCGTAAGAATGTGTGTCCAATTACAGGACATTCGAGGATTCTAAGATATTTAGCTCACACCGCAACTTGCAAAACCTTTTCTCATCCAAGGGCTTTGTGAAGATATCTGCCAATTACTCTTCAGTGTTGACGTGAATGATATCAATATCTTCCTTCATGACATGATCTTTGAGAACGTGATGATGGATCTGAATGTGCTTTGTCTTCGAATGCTGAACTGGGTTGTTGGCAATCTTGATGGAGCTTTCATTGTCGTAGTAGAGTGGCACATGCTTCAGATGAATACCATAGTCCTTGAGAGTTTGCTTCATCCACAGAAGTTGAGCACAGCAAGATCCAGCAGCAATGTACTCAAATTCAGCAGTGGAGAGAGACACACGGTTATGCTTCTTTGAAGACCAACAGACAGGAGATCGTCCAAGAAAGTGACATGTGCCTGATGTAGACTTGTGATCCACCTTGTCACTAGCATAATCAGCATCTGAGAATCCAACTAGATCAAACTCTGAGCCCTTTGGATATCATAATCCTAGTGTTGGGGTGTAAGCCAAATATCAAAGAATTTGCTTCACAGCTAAGTGATGCGACTCCTTTGGTGCCGCTTGGAATCGGGCACACATGCAAATGCTAAGCATGATATCTGGCCTAGATGCACACAAATAGAGTAAAGAACCAACCACGGAGCGGTATACCTTTTGATCGAACTCTTTACCATTGTCGTCGGGGCCCAGATGACTTTTGGTTGGCATTAGCGTCATGTATCCCTTGCAGTCTTGCATTCCAAACTTCTTCAGGCAATCTTTGAGGTATTTCTCTTGA
Source organism: Triticum aestivum (assembly GCF_018294505.1). Classification (NCBI taxonomy): domain Eukaryota; kingdom Viridiplantae; phylum Streptophyta; class Magnoliopsida; order Poales; family Poaceae; genus Triticum; species Triticum aestivum. The sequence goes on along the minus strand of NC_057806.1, from coordinate 227,253,053 downwards.
GATATGAACATGCCATTGCTTTGCTAACGGATTTGAAGACCAAGGAAGAACTTCAGCTCACCCATCATGGACATCCGATATTGCTCTTGCATCATGTGTCCAAACTCATCACTGTATATCTTTTGTCAGTGGAGCCGAAGATAATGTCATCCACATAGATCTGGCACACAAACAGTTCACCATCGTATGTCTTCGTGAAGAGAGTGGGATCCAGGGAACCAGGTTTGAAGCCTTTGCTCTTCAAGAAGTCTTTGTGTGTGTCATACCAAGCACGAGGGGCTTGTTTGAGGCCATACAGTGCCTTGTTGAACTTGTAAACCATATCAGGATGTTTTGGATCTTCAAAGCCAGGTGGTTGTGCAACATACACTTCTCCTTCGATCTTGCCATTGAGAAAGGCACTCTTCACATCCATTTGATACAGAAGGATGTTGTGGGGGTTGGCATAGGCTAGCAGAATGCGAATGGCTTCAAGCCTAGCCATGGGAGCAAATGTTCCATCAAAGTCAATCCCTTCAACTTGAGTGTATCCTTGAGCAACAAGACAAGCCTTATTTCTGACAACTTGACCATGCCCATCTTGTTTGTTGCGATAGATCCATTTTGTGCCTATGATATTGTGCTTGCGGGGATCATGACACTTGACCAGTTCCCATACATTGTTCAGCTCGAACTGTTTAAGCTCTTCTTGCATAGCTTGAATCCATTCAGGTTCCATGAAGGCTTCAACAACTTTCTTGGGTTCAGATATGGAGACAAATGCAAAGTGCCCACAGAAATTTGCCAGCTGTGTTGCTCTTGAATGAGTAAGGGGACCTGGTGCATTGATGTTGTCAATCATCTTCTCAATATGTACTTCATTTGCAACACGAGGATGAACTTGTAGCGACCCGACCCGAATGGGTCAAGTCTCTGTGCTTAAGTGTCATCCCTGGATCGGTATGCTGACACACACAGTACTCGAGGATTTATAACAGAGGTTAATCACATGTAAAAGTAACGTAAATACTATTACCTCAAATCCAAAATAGCGGAAGTAACAAGGTTGTGGATTCCCATCAACACCAACAGCAAAGTTGAGTGTAGAAATTGTAACCCTAACGTATCACTTACTCATCATAAGAAAATCCTGCAACATGAGACGTTGCAGCCACAGAGGGTCAGTACATTGAATGTACTGGCAAATTCACACCATAGAGAATGATGAATAAAGGCTATCACTACATGCATATTTGGCTGGTGGAAAAGCTCTATGGTTATAAGGTTTTTGCGTAAAGCCAATTTTTCCCTACTGCAAAGGAATAAATTTTATTTAACTATCATGGTGGTTGTTGAACATTGAGAATGGTTGACAGCATTCTCAATCCCAATTAAGTAACATCATTAAACCCAACAATATTCATTTAAAGTAACGTGATGAGATCAACAGGATAATCCAAGAACTAGATACTCAAGATGTCCATAACCGGGGACACGGCTAATCATGATTAGTTTGTACACTCTGTAGAGGTTTGCGCACTTTTCCCCACAAGACTCGATCTCCTCCGTTGGTTTTCTCGCACTACATGGTGTTTGAGAAACGGATGACCGAGACATAGCCTTTCAGAAGCGCTAGCACCTTACGTTGGATAGACCGGTACACCTACTTTCCCCTACATCTGCTAGTCTACCCTGTAAGAGTTCGCACGACTTACTCAACTATGCCAGAGCCCATAATGGCTTGTGGCTGCACACGGAAGTTTCTAGTATGAATAATCTCATGATCCCTTTGAGCCTGGGTGGTGGACCGTTGGATGATCACACGGTATATCCCCGGGATCTCCTAGGACAACACTGGTATATCCCCAGGTGTCCGGGCAAGTCCACTGGTATATCCCCAGGGTGCCCCTAGCAATCCACCCAGATGTGTATTCAAGTTGCCACCTTAAGTTGAACCATTAAATAACAATCTCACATCTGTCATGGATTTCACTCATACCCAAACCACGTCTACGAGCATAGCATGGCAATATAAGCATAACGTAAAAGTAACTCCCAAGGTTTGAATGCAGGGCAATAGGTTCCTACCTCATCAACTACTTCCCAATACCCACAATTTAATTAGATCCTAATCATGCAATGTTTGAGGTTTGATCTAATGCAATAAAAACTGGGTATGAAAGAGGTATGATCAAAGTGTGAACTTGCCTGCAATGTTGATGAAGATGATTCACACTCAAAACTCTTGATAGATCTACTCGTCACACTCCGGTCAATCTATCGTAAGCAAGCAATAGTAACCACACATAAGCAATCACTCAAAAGATCAGAAAGAACGAAGAAGACAATTCAGAAACTTCAAAACCAAGCAAATAACTCTTGCAACATAAAACAATTTCTAACAGTACCAAAATTATGTGAATTTGGCCTTATCAGAAAGTTTAGGTCAAGAGCTTCGATTTGCAAAAAGAATCAACTCAAACGGAGCTACGAAACTCAAGTTATGATCAAACGAAATTTGAATTCAAATCTGATCTAATTCAAATTTTAAACTTTTCAAAAACATGTTTGAGTTGGATTAAAGGATAGAGGAGATCGTAACGAAGACGTGGGCGTTGGTTTCGTTGGATTTGGACTAACGAGTAAAAAGTTACGATGTTTCGAAGTTCAGGGACTAAACTGTAAATAAAGTCATCACAGATAGGTCCCTGGCCGAAATTAAAAAGAAAAAGAAAAATCCTATCGAGCGAACGCTCGCTACAGAACCTAAACCGATGAAAATCGTTCGCTAAGGAGATCTAAACAGTGAACGTTCGCAAAATAACTAGATTTAAAAAAAACGGGTTCTTAAGCAAAACCGAAGAAAACCTAAACCTAAAAGAAAACCGGTGAACCGGGGGCGGTTTTATACCGGTTCGGGGCGGTTCTTTGGTGAAAAACCGGAGACTCTCCGGCGAGGTTGCGGACTCCGACGAGTCCGGCGAGCTCCGGCGTCGGCGGATCTGGCGCGGCAGCGAGGCGGCAAGGGCGGAGGCTACGCGGGCAGCGGCGGTGCGGCGCGGCAAGGCGGCGAGGCGCAGCTGCGGCGTCGCGGCAGAGGCGGCAAAGCAGCAGCAGCTAGCAGCGGCGGCGGCGATGTGCGTCGGTGGCACGGGCAGCCAGCAGCGGCGGGAGGCGGCGGTTACGGGGAGAGGAGAGAGAGAGGAGGCCCGGGGCTCCGGATTTTATAGGAAGGAGGAGAGAGGCGGCGAGGGGAGTCCGGGCACGGTACGAACGTCGAGGCGGCGGCGGTTGCGGCATCGCTCGGGACTCCGTCCCGAGCTGGTGGGCGAGGCGAACGGGGAGCTGGGCTGGGCCGCGGCCTGGCAGGAGCTGGGCCGGCCCAGTCGGCGAGGGAAGTTTTTTTTTTAACATTATTTTCCAGACAAATAAAATGATAAAAGCAAAAATAAATAAAATATAATATAGGCATATTATATATCAAAATTTTCAGAAAAAGATTTTCTACGACATGAACATTTTTATAACTTCAAATAAAATCCACACAAATTCAGATAAATCAAAGAGTGCTACCAGTCTATTAAAATCCAACAACAATCATTTTAAAAATACCAAAATGATTTCAAATTAATTTTTCTCCAATTTTCTGTTGTAGGGAATCATGTTACCCTAATTTCCATATATTTTATTTTTGGAGAAAAATAATTTGAATGAAACTCAAATAACTCCAAATTGAAAATTAATTCCAAAAGGACTTGAAATTGATCCTTTGAAACTCCCAACTCATATTTCATAATTTGAAGAAGTCATTTTATCTCCTCTCGTGAAAATCATTGAGTTGCTTAAAGTTCCTGAATTGAAATGTTTCCAAATGAAATTCAATTATTTTCAAATACCCTTTCATTTAATTTTAAATGGAAGAAGTCATATCATCTTCGATCAAGGGTTTTGTATTTGAAAAGAATTTGAATTCATGGAGATCAGAAAGCAAATATGAAAGTTTGGGAAAGTCCTTTTATTCCCTCTCATTTAACTTTCAAAAAGTTTCGAATTCACTCACTTTCAGACAATCAATCAAACAATCAATCAAATCTATCTATTTATTATAACATTCCAAAATTTAGAATTTTGGGATGTTACAAACCTACCACCCTTAAATGAATCTCGTCCTCGAGATTCGGAGAGGCTAGCAAGAAAAAGGTTAGGGTTTGGGGGTCTCCTCAAATTCCATCAATCATCACCGGGGTCTAGGGTGCTACCACCCTTAGAAACATCGTTACGGTCCCATCAATACTCATATACTCCATCCTTATTCTTGACAGGGTCGGTCTTCTCAGATCCTCGAGAAAATTCCTTCTCTGAGCTCTTCCGGTAGAGGCATAACCTTTTCCTCAATTCTTCCGTCCTTTTATCTTGGTAAGGTTATTCCGAGACTGGGTCTTCTTAGCTGACGGGTCTGGCGCCAATACTAAACAACTATCGATATCTCATGGTGGTCAACCATTTATGGTTTCTCCTGCAGGAAATGGGTCTGGTTGATCCTCACCGTATAACCTACGGTTGGCAAAGCTGCCTTGTACAAGGGAAAAAATACCTATACCATTCTAAGGCTTAAACAAGGTTTAATATCGCCGTCTCTCTACTATAGGTAAGTCACCCAGATTTACCATCCCATATAGCAAGGCGAATAATAAGAGTAAGTCGGTATGGTGATCAATCCATCCCGCATCCAAATCATTACCTTGTATACGGTTTAGCGAATCTCGCATTCTAACACTCGGTCATCCTCACAAGCATTGCAGAATTTCTCTTGTCGACGAACCAAGTTCGGATATATCCATAGATTCTGCAAGCCAAACAAACATCTATCGTTCCTTCACAACTCTCAGGTTTTGCGTTACTCCTATAAGATCGTCTATCAATAAGGGCATATCCTATTCCAGGGTTTTTCCTTCAGCAAGAGTGTGCTTGCTTCTTGGCAGGTCCTGGGGCCTGTGGGTTATGGCACACCTCATCACTTGTAGTCCTTGAACTTATCATCGGGCAACTTATCGCTATTCCAACATCCAACTTCCAGCTTCCTAGCATACTTAGAATCCATCCAATTGTACCGTCTTCCTTCCTTCTATTGGCATCTAAACTAGGACATGATTACTCAGACTCATCATGGAATTTCCCTTGATCCATATTTCCAACATCATACCTCATTTATATCCAATAGTAATTCATCTCTTCATCCTCGTGGAATATCCCTCATACCGAGATAAAAACTTATACTTATGAAGTCCATATTCCACTTCGTGGAACATCATTATCTTTTCCGCGGTCAAGCGTCCTTACAGGGGAATATTGGCCATCTCTGCATGGCACTTCTTCAACTGGGAAACGTGAAACACATCATGAACTCCTGACAGTACATCGGGTAATTCCAACTTGTAGGCCACTTCTCTCATACGCTCCAAATCTCGGTATGGTCCTACAAATCTCGGGGCTAACTGTCCCTTAACTCCAAATCGTTTAACTCCTCGCAGAGGGGTCACACGAAGACATGCTCTGCTCCAATTTCATAGACTTCCTCCTTGAGTTTTTGAGTCTACATAACTCTTCTGTCTGGACTGAGCTACCTTCAGTCTATCTCGAATCAACTTAACATTCTCTTCTGACTCCTTGATCACTTTTGGTCCAACAAATGACGGTCTTCAACTTCACCCCACACACTCTTAGGGTATCACACATATCGAGACAAAACTCATATTCATTTTGTCCGAAATCCACTCAGTGGAGTATCCTTATCTTTTCCAAGAGTCAAGGGTTCTTATAGGGTACTACCACCCTTAAAATGCACAAATATTCCATAGACCATATTTCTCATATCCTCGAAAACGGTCAACATCCTTCTTCATAGAGTAACAACTCATAAAATCTATATCAGTACCAACACTGCTAACTTTATTAATTCTCAAATCATTACAATCTCTTGTTTTTCCATTACATGCCTCAACTCAACACCTCAATTTAAAGGAAAATGTTCCCACTACTACTACTATATTTCTTCTGTTACAAACTCAACTATTTATCACAAGTCTCCTTCTTCGTCGGACAATCTCTGGCAAAGTGCCCTGCTTCATTATAACGGAAACATATTACTTCTGATAGTTTTCGAGGTTTCCTTGTGATTACGTAGCCTACTTGGGTCCTTGGCTTCCTTTTTGGGCAATTGCTGAGGTAGTGCCCTGACTCCTTGCACTTATAACAGGTGACATGACTCAGATCCTTCCTGGAATCCAATCTACTTCTCTTTCTGGACTTTTCCATTCCCATCAGAGCTTCTATTTCCAGTGGGTCATACTCTACTTCCTCTGTCGGGAATTCTACTAAATCCCCATTCAAACAATTCTGGGAGATGTGTCCTTCTTCTCCACATGAATAGCATGACTTGGTGCAGGGTTTAATTGGCTCTTCTTTGGGTGTGTCCTCCACATCTTCCTTCATCACAGATTCTTCTAAAGTTTCCATAAGGGCTCCTCTCGTTGCTACTTTCTTCTGCTGGATGGTTCTTTGTACCATGGGGTAAATGTGACACTGAGCAGGGTAGTGGGTAGTCCCTTCACACAAGAAACAAGTGATCTGCCTAGTTGGGCAATCTTCAGCTGGGTGACTTCCTTCACAATTAGGGCATTCATCCTTGTGTTCTTTATGGTTGTGTCCTATTTCTCCACAAAGCTTGCATGCACAAGTTTTTCTCATATCCTTTCCATAAGGCTTCAATTTCTGGGACACAAACTGAGACTTTAGCAAAGTCAACTTAAATTCTTTCCAAGTGGTTACTCCTTGCCATCCATTCATGGTTTGGTACATTCTCACCAAGTAGCAGCACCTCCTTCAAAGCACTGAAGAGCATGCTGGGTCATATCATTTCCAACTATAGGGTTATTCTACATGTGATCTTCCATGTTCTGAATCCATCGGTCTGTCTCCAATTGACTCATTGGTCCCGAAAATACAAGCTCATCTCCATTAATCCTCTATTGGGTCCAAGGGTTTTGGGGTGAGATAAGAGGGATAGAGAGGGATACACACAATGCAAACAACAGTTTTTGAAAAGACAGATTTTATTGTGGCTGTCGAGAAAAACATCAAACAAATGACAGCTTACAAACATCGCATCTAACGTAGCTATATAACAGGGGTTTGGTCTTCTAAAGGTCAATAAATCTTCAACGTCTCCAAACTCTTCAAGCCTTGTTCATGCCTCCAATGGCTTCTTCCGATCATGCTTGTCTTTCTCAAGTTCTTTTGCCAGATCAATCTCTGTTGGCGTGAAATCTCTTGTGACATCCTTTAATATTCCGGAGTAGCATGTCAAACTTCTGGTTTCAACATTGGCATGAACCATGGTACTACTGCCCTTCAGTTCCTGATGAATCTCCTGTATCACGAGGTTTTGCTCCTCCAGCTGGGCTACTTTCAGCTTCTGGGTCCTGAGTTTTTCACGAAATGCTTCCTTTCAAATACGGCTTCTTGTGGCTCCATCTTAACTTCTTGATGTAATACTCCAGATCCTGGTGATACACCGGCTAAGGTTAAAACTTCATCTTGCTGATAGGTGCTCCATCTACCATCCAATCCATTCTGAAGAAATGCATTAACTCAGTATGGTGACAATAGCATAAGAGGGCCATAACACGCTGGATAGCTGGGTTTCTGCTCTTGTCATTTCCATGCGCTATCATTCCATAGTTGATATCTCCTGCCTTAGGGTTTTCTTTAACAAAACTTCAAGTTCTCATGCTCCTTGTTTCAGTCTTTCTCCGATACACCTTGATCTCGGTTATTTGACAACTTCCATAGTCTGCCAAGTTCCATAAGGGTAGCCTCCCTAGGTCATACTAATCTGGAAATTCTTCAGAGGCTTCAAATTCTACTTGTCTTCGGCCTTCAACCGTTGTAGTTTCCATTATTCAGATGCACGGAAAATACTCTTCATTCCGAAGTGGTCTTAGTTGTCCGATATCTTGTACTTCTTGGAGTGGTCTCATCAGTGGAATCTTCGAGTGGTCAAAAGGGGAAAGGGGTATGGTCTCACTAAAAGGGAATATTTGAATAAACTCAAAAGAGAAGAGAGGTAAAAAGGTCTTTTTGAAAAGGAAAGTTGTAGGGAAAATCTTTCCTATGGGCTTGCCAGCTTCTAGGGTCACGTCCTACAGTCAACATGTGCTTTGATACCATCTTGTAGCGACCCAACCCGAATGGGTCAAGTCTCTGTGCTTAAGTGTCATCCCTGGATCGGTATGCTGACACACACAGTACTCGAGGATTTATAACAGAGGTTAATCACATGTAAAAGTAACGTAAATACTATTACCTCAAATCCAAAATAGCGGAAGTAACAAGGTTGTGGATTCCCATCAACACCAATGGCAAAGTTGAGTGTAGAAATCGTAACCCTAACGTATCACTTACTCGTCGTAAGAAAATCCTGCAACATGAGACATTGCAGCCACAGAGGGTCAGTACATTGAATGTACTGGCAAATTCACACCATAGAGAATGATGAATAAAGGCTATCACTACATGCATATTTGGCTGGTGGAAAAGCTCTATGGTTATAAGGTTTTTGTGAAAAGCCAATTTTTCCCTGCTGCAAAGGAATACATTTTAATTAACTATCATGGTGGTTGTTGAACATTGAGAATGGTTGACAACATTCTCAATCCCAATTAAGTAACATCATTAAACCCAACAATATTCATTTAAAGTAACGTGATGAGATCAACAGGATAATCCAAGAACTAGATACTCAAGATGTCCATAACCGGGGACACGGCTAATCATGATTAGTTTGTACACTCTGCAGAGGTTTGCACACTTTTCCCCACAAGACTCGATCTCCTCCATTGGTTTTCTCGCACTACATGGTGTTTGAGAAACGGATGACCGAGACATAGCCTTTCAGAAGCGCTAGCACCTTACGTTGGATAGACCGGTACACCTACTTTCCCCTACATCTGCTAGTCTACCCTGTAAGAGTTCGCACGACTTACTCAACTATGCCAGAGCCCATAATGGCTTGTGGCTGCACACGGAAGTTTCTAGTATGAATAATCTCATGATCCCTTTGAGCCTGGGTGGCGGACCGTAGGATGATCACACGGTATATCCCCGGGATCTCCTAGGACAACACTGGTATATCCCCAGGTGTCCGGGCAAGTCCACTGGTATATCCCCAGGGTGCCCCTAGCAATCCACCCAGATGTGTATTCAAGTTGCCACCTTAAGTTGAATCATTAAATAACAATCTCACATCTATCATGGATTTCACTCATACCCAAACCACGTCTACGAGCATAGCATGGCAATATAAGCATAACGTAAAAGTAACTCCCAAGGTTTGAATGCAGGGCAATAGGTTCCTACCTCATCAACTACTTCCCAATACCCACAATTTAATTAGATCCTAATCATGCAATGTTTGAGGTTTGATCTAATGCAATAAAAACTGGGTATGAAAGAGGTATGATCAAAGTGTGAACTTGCCTGCAATGTTGATGAAGATGATTCACACTCAAAACTCTTGATAGATCTACTCGTCACACTCCGGTCAATCTATCGTAAGCAAGCAATAGTAACCACACATAAGCAATCACTCAAAAGATCAGAAAGAACGAAGAAGACAATTCAGAAACTTCAAAA